>NC_040034.1:13596890-13848762 GCF_000972845.2 Larimichthys crocea | reverse complement strand
AGCTGAGTCCATTTTTTGAGCGGAGGGATCATTTGAGCGCAGGGGAGTCCAAGATTGAGCGCAGCTGAAGTCCAGTTTGACCGCAGCTGAGTCCAGTTTGCACCGCAAGCTTGAGTCCAGTTTTGAGCGCAGGTGAGTCCAGTTTGAGCGCAGGTGAGTCCAGTTTTGAACCGCAGGTGAGTCCAGTTTGAGCGCGCTGAGTCCAGTTTGACCGCAGCTGGTCAAGTTTTGAGCGCAGCTGAGTCCAGTGTGACCGCAGGTGAGTCCAGTATGGAACCGCAGGTGAGTCCAGTTTGACCCGCAGGTTGAGTCAATTTGAGCGCAGCTGAGATCCAGTTTGACCCAGTGAGTCAAGTTGAGCGCAGCTGAAGGCCAGTTTTGAGCGCAGGTGAGTCCAGTTTGAGCGCAGGTAGTCCTTTGAGCGCAGTCCAGTTTTGACCGCAGATGAGTCAAGTTTGACCGCAGGTGAGTCAAGTTTGACCGCAGGTGAGTCCAGTTTGACCGCAGGTGAGTCAAATTTGAGCGCAGCTGAGTCCAGTTTGACCGCAGCTGAGTCAAGTTTGAGCGCAGCTGAGTCAAGTTTGACCGCAGGTGAGTCCAGGTTTGAGCGCAGCTGAGTCCAGTTTGACCACAGCTGAAGTCAAGTTTGACGCAAGCTGAGTCAAGTTTAACCAGCTGAGTCAAGTTTAACCACAGGAAGGTCCAGTTTGCCACAGTTTGACCGCAGGCGAGTCCAATTTGACCGCAGGTAAGTCCAATTTTGACCACAGTTTGAGTCCCATTTGAGCACACTGAGTCCAGTTTTGACCCACAGCTGTGTGTAGTTTGACAACAAGTGAGTCCAGACTGAGTGTAGATCCTGGACAATACAGAAGTACTTCAGGTTAATACTTTGATTTTAATCCTTGTGATTTTTTCAGTTTAAATGAAGATGGTTTTTCTGTCTTTTCTTGTCCTTGCTTATTGATAGACACACATGGAAGACTGAGTGTAGATCCTTGCATTACAGAAGTACTCAGGTTAATACTTTGATTTTTATCCTTGTGATTTTTTCAGTTAAATTTAGATGGTTTTTCCTTCTTTTTTGTCCTTTGGCTTTATTGATAGACACAGCTAAAGTTAGATAGGAAACGTGGGGAAGGAGATGGGGATGATGTTTTGCTAGGTTGGGATTCGATCCTGCCGCTCTGCATAAGGGGCAGTTTGCTCACCGACTGAGCTAAGCAACAGCCTAAAGTGAAAGTACAATTGCATGAAGGGCAAAAATAATGTACTATAAGTACTTTCTAATTCAATGCATGAATCATGTCGATTTTGTATCTATTTTATGTATATTTATAGATTTATTTTAGATAGGAAATGTGGGGAGAGAAATGGGAAATGATGTTCTTGCGTAGTTTGGGATTCGATCCTGCCCCCGTGGCAAGCCTCTGCACATTAAGCAGGGCCAGTTTTATCTATGGGCAAGGTGGGCGCCCGCCCAGGGCGCATCTCCGTGGGGGCGCACGAGCGCCCCAAAAAAAAAAAAAAACTCGCGAATTTTCTATACCGCTCATTAGTTAGCGGTATGTTTATTTGATCAGAGAAGACGCTGTAGTGGAGCTGAATCTTTGTTGGCGTACACATTTATTTTTTTATTTGTTCTCTGCATATTCAAAACAGCGGGCAGGAAAAGTGAAAAATGTTGTTTGGCATTTATACCAATTAAAAATGACTGCAACACCTCTTATGTCCCTTAAACTGTTCTGTTTCTGTTGGCCTTTATTTCATCACCAACACCATTTTTTAATTCAAGCTAGACTGTAGTTTTCTAACATGAAATGTAAAATAATGCCTTGTTGCAGGGCAATCTGCATCATGATGAAAGACACTAGTTTATCCAGTGCTTACGTATGTAAATTAAGCCAGTTCTTTTGTGTGCGTGCCTAACCTGAAAGAACTAGAAACCCCGTGCTTTACACACATACATTCCCTGTATGTAGGTCATGTACATTATTGGTCAGGGATTAATAAAGATTAGTTGATCTTTCTTTAACCTCATATTAATTTGTGTCCATAATAGTCATGAATTTTTATTGAGTTGTAGGTGTGGTTTACATTTATCAGAGCAGCGTTGAGAAACAGTCCAGGATTCAGCAGTCAGTATAAAACAAAAGTCACAAGCCCCCAGACATGAGCATCCTAGGCTTCGTAATACATTTGTTTCAGTAATCGGCTGTTTTAATCTCCGGTGACCGAGGACCATTATCTCTGTTTTAACCCTTTTGATTTCTTGGTTTAATTTCTCATCCACTTTATTTTTGTGGTTTGTTTTTCTAGTTTCTTAAGCTCTGATTCTAGTTTTTATTAAGTCATCCTGGTTTTTTTGCCTTTTCAAATACACGGATTGAGCTATTAATTTCCCTCTAATTACACTTTGCACACATCCCACAGCACAGATGGAGACACCACAGTATTATCATTCTCCCTTACATATGTCTGAATGTCTTTGGTCCTTTTAAAACATTTATGTTCAGCCTCGACAGTGTTGCATTTGTTTTCTCCGGCATAGCTTGAAGTCAATATCTGGACATGGTCTGATTTACCTTTTTGTGGTATTGCACATACATGTAATACATTTGGGTATAAATGGCAGTATTTGTCAATAATGTTGCCTTAAGTGTAATAATATTTTGACTGAAAAAAATTTGAAACATAGAAATGCCCGTACAATGTGTTCTTACTTCTTTTTTTTCTATTCAAAGGAAATAAATGTGGTGTGGTGACACGTTTACTCAGGCAGGCCTCCATAGATGTATATGAAAGGTATATATTTGTATTAGAAATTTAGAGACTTAGCAGGAAACAGAGCCAGGTGGTGGTCACAAGTTTAACATGTTATGTTAATAAAGAGACTCTAAGAGTTTCCTGCCTGCTGTATATGTTATTTTATTGGAAATCCTCAGTTGTTTCATAGTGAGCAGCAATAGCTCCTGTCTTTCATTTATTTTGTCACAAGGATATATGTTCCCGGGAACACTTTTTATTTATTATGTTTTTTTCAGAAGGCCATTAAAAAGCTGAATGTTTCTTCTGACACATGTTTACTGAAGCAGGCTCCATAGACGCATTTAGAAAATGTATTCAAAGATTTTTATTTTTAGACTTTAGCAGGAAGAGCTAACTTTGCTCTCTTCTTGTTTACAAACAGAGTGAAAAAGACAGAGTACATGAGCAAATTCACACAAATATGAGTGCAAGGGCAAGTCAGGTCTAAGACAACTGCAAAAGAGGCGTGGCGTCTGCAAGGACAGCTACGTCCCTCTTTCCCTGTTTTTCAGCATCTGTTCATATTGGCTGACGGTTCGCCCGTTAACATATGCCCACAAAGTTTAAAACCTCTGTCTCCCACTGTCTGTAACTTTTACAATGTCTTTGTCACTTTCAAGATGTACAGTGGGTCAGGATCTCTCTCATAACAAATTTTTACAGCATATGAGATTTAAAAAAGAGAGAGGACGATGATGGTGGAGATATTTATTGAATCATCTTATCTATGTATGTATAAGTTAACAAGCTACAAACAACATGTTGTAAAGTAAAATAGTGACATATTAGCTCAAGTAATAATAGGTCTTAAAACGAGATCTGATATAAGACCTCTCTTAAGGTCAGGTTATATTAAAGCCAGATGAAGATATACTTTATTGATCCCACACAGGATTTCACTTCATTGTTACAGCAATTCACGATACACAGGTGGATAAGAAATAAATGAAATGAAATAAATAATAAAAGATAAAAAGAAACGTCATCTGGAGAAAAAAAAGTAGTGACTGATCTATATGTGTTTGACACATCAGGGGTTTCTGTCAGTCTGTAGCAGGCAGTCAAAGATCACACACACTCACTTATGACAGAAACACCTGCTGCACGTGTGTATCACCTCCATCACGCCATGCGCGTGCTGTCGGTAGTCATGGAGACAGAAAGGGGCGTGGCCAATGTTGTCAGAACCGAGAAGCGCTCTGGAACTGCTCATTCGAGCTTGGACTGGACAAAGTTAGGCTGCTGAGAAAGTCTCTGTCGGAAAAGGGACTGGACTGGACTGGAAAAGGTCTCCTGCAGCGAAACTGTTGGATTGTGAGCTGGATAAAAACCCAGAGGAGAAAAATGGACCTGCTGGAAAGTTTCTTCAAACACAGCCCCTGTTCGGAGCCCCTGCTGAGCAGATCAGGCGGTGGATCGTAAATTTTACAAGTAAGACTTTTAATGTTGTGGCAAATGATGTAAAGATATTTCCGAAACCTCCTAAATGAGTTCAGGACAAGTAATATTTAATTATGTAAATTGTTTGAATATAACACCGCAAAAAAACAACAGAAACACAGTTTTTGGTGACACTCCGGGCGTTTGTTCTCGGTGTAAAACGATTATTAGAGTAAAAATTGACTGAGATCCCGGGACTTGTGAAAAATGTGTCAACATTGTGTAGTAACTTAAAAAACTTCAGTTTTTTGGAGGACAATCATTTTTTTTTTGCAAAGTTACGATGAAATGTTATGGAAAAGAGGGCGACCGTTCCATATTTCGATCAGAGCTAAGAATCTCAGATTTCTCTGTCAGCCAAAGCCATGGAGATGGGACGTTAGTTAAAATGTATCCTTTGAATTCAGTTGATTTATTTTAATGGAGCCCATGTACATAGTAAAACAGAACGATTACATTTATGTACTAAAGCACCAAGTTAGCTTCCAGCCTACTTTTCATCTGCAGTCCCTTCCTGTCAAGACACGTTAAAACATATTACAGGGCAAATCAAATCAACACATAACAAAGCAAATACCACAGGACACAAATACCAGTCCCAGGAATTTTCGAGGGCCTTTTGAAAAGTGCGCTAAATGCCTATGTCAGAGTAAAAAAACGGTAATCGTCTTCATTTGTTGCGGGAGAGAATTACGTAGGTTGCATTACAGCCGCGGGAGGAAAGGACTAAGGAGGCTCGCCATACTATGCAGACTAAAGTCTCGACTGCCCCTTTGGACAGGTCTCGTAACTAAAAGAATGACTTCTGCTCTTCTAACAGTTTTAAGTGGTCTCTTATACACCCATTCCACAAACACTAATAATCTGGAAAACAAAACAGGCACCAAAAAGCAACGTATGTAACTTTTAAGCTGCTATTATAAACTGTTTCCGTTTATGTATCACCAAACCAACGATTGTATTTTCTCTAATGCTGAGTGTTTACAGACGCTACTACATGTGTGTGTAACACTGTTACTTAGGTGAGATAAATCTTGAAATTGTATTTATAATATATAACAGTAATCTGTGTCTAATAATAACCAGATCCTGAAATGAGATGTGACACATGAGGTGTTTCGGGAATAAAGATCACTACGTGTACACAAACACACACACACACACAACAACACATATTATATACACACACACACACACACACCACACATCAATCATATATATATATATATATATATATATATATATATATATATATATATATATACACACACACACACACACAACACCCACCACATACTACATACATACATACATCTATAACATAAATACATACATAGAGTACACACATGCACTATATAATGCGCTCAAACTGGACTCAGCGGCCGACTGCAATCTGGACTCACCTGCGCTCAATCTGGACTCACTCTGCGCTCAATCTGGACTGACCTGCGGTCAAACTGGACTGACCTGGCAAACGTTGACTCAGCTGCGGTCAAACGGTTGACCAGCTGCGCTCAAACTGACTCACCTGCGTCAAACTGGACTCACCTGGCGCTCAATTGGACTCACCTGCGGTCAAACTGCGACATCGTCGGTGCGGTCAAACTGGACTCACCCCTGCGGTCAAACTTCACTCAGCTGTGGTCAAATTGGACTCGTCTGCGGTCAAACTGGACTCACCTGCGGTCACACTTGACTCAGCTGCGGTCAAACTGGACTCAACTGTGGTTATATATTTTGAGATTGAACTTAAAGTCATGACATGAAATCATAGTAATCATACATTCATCGTGAACAACAGAAATTAATGATACATCCTTTAAATGATTAAATTATCATGCATACTCCTGTTGACGCTACTGTGCTATCTCTACTGTACAGTTATGTGATAAATAATTGCTGTATGTAATAAGTGTGAGTGTACACTTGATGTACAGAATCATGTTTTTTGTGATCTTTTTTGTTTTATGTAACGTTGCTTGTTGTTTGTTGAATTAACAAAATTTCAATAAATACATAATAAATAAAATACCTACAAAATCATCATGATTCGTGCATTGAATTAAGAAGTACTTATGAGTACATTATTTTTGCCCTTCATGAATATCCCCAACCCTCAAACTGTTCATTGAAAGTACAAGGTGCCACAGACAGAGGGGTCATTCGCTGCTCGGCCTGCATCAAAGAATTTCCTATATCTTCAGTTGTGTGCTTTTATTCATTCATCACCAAAGAAATATTTCAAAACTTTAAAATATTCCTTGACTCGCTTACTGGACTCACCTGTGGTCAAACTGGACTCCACTGTGGTCAAACTTCTGCCTCCAGCACATCTGTTCAATGCAGAAAGTTAGGACAAAAATAAATATTATTTGTGTCATATACTAGACTCAGGTGTCCATTTAATTAATAGTAATAATAATTATAAGACTTAATAGATATCAAAGTCAAACATAGAATGTCTGCAATTGTACTTCACTTTATGCACTTATCTCGGTATAAAGGTCTTTTTATCACCACTGTCTGGGGCTGTTGCTTAGCTCAGTCGGTAGAGCAACTGCCCCTTATGCAAAGGCTTGCCACAGAGGCGCAGGATCGAATCCCAACCTGAGCAAAACATCATTCCCCATCTCTCTCCCCACATTTCCTAGCTAACTTTAGCTGTGTCTATCAATAAAGCAAAGGACAAAAAAAGAAGGAAAAACCATCTCAATTTAACTGAAAAAATCACAAGGATAAAAATCTAAGTATTAACCTGAAGTACTTCTGTAATGTCAAGGATCTACACTCAGTCTATCCATGTGTGTCTATCAATAAAGCAAAGGACAAGAAAAGAAAGAAAAAACATCTTCATTTAAACTGAAAAAATCACAAGGATTAAAATCAAAGTATTAACCTGAAGTACTTCTGTATTGTCCAGGATCTCCAGTCAGTCTGGACTCACTTGTTGTCAAACTACACACAGCTGTGGTCAAACTGGACTCAAGTGTGCTCAAAATGGACTCAACTGTGGTCAAACTGAACTCATCTGTGGTCAAACTTGACTCAACTGTGGTCAAATTGGACTTACCTGCGGTCAAATTGGACTCGCCTGCGGTCAAACTGTGGTCAAACTGGACCTTCCTGTGGTTAAACTTGACTCAGCTGTGGTTAAACTTGACTCAGCTGCGGTCAAACTTGACTCAGCTGCGGTCAAACTTGACTCACCTGCGCTCAAACTGGACTCAGCTGCGCTCAAACTTGACTCACCTGCGCTCAAACTGGACTCACCTGCGCTCAAACTGGACTCACTTATGGTCAAACCAAACTCACCTGCGCTCAAACTGGACTCAACTGTGGTCAAATTGGACTCGTCTGCGGTCAAACTGGACTCACCTGCGGTCAAACTGTTGATTCAGCTGCGGGCAAACTGGACTCAGCTGCGGTCAAACTGGACTCAGCTGCGGTCAAACTGGACTCAGCTGCGGTCAAACTGGACTCAAGTGTACTCAAAATGGACTCACTTATGGTCAAACTGGACTCACCTGTGGTCAAACTTCACTCAGCTGTGGTCAAATTGGACTCGTCTGCGGTCAAACTGGACTCACCTGCGGTCACACTTGACTCAGCTGCGGTCAAACTGGACTCAACTGTGGTTATATATTTTGAGATTGAACTTAAAGTCATGACATGAAATCATAGTAATCATACATTCATCGTGAACAACAGAAATTAATGATACATCCTTTAAATGATTAAATTATCATGCATACTCCTGTTGACGCTACTGTGCTATCTCTACTGTACAGTTATGTGATAAATAATTGCTGTATGTAATAAGTGTGAGTGTACACTTGATGTACAGAATCATGTTTTTTGTGATCTTTTTTGTTTTATGTAACGTTGCTTGTTGTTTGTTGAATTAACAAAATTTCAATAAATACATAATAAATAAAATACCTACAAAATCATCATGATTCGTGCATTGAATTAAGAAGTACTTATAAGTACATTATTTTTGCCCTTCATGAATATCCCCAACCCTCAAACTGTTCATTGAAAGTACAAGGTGCCACAGACAGAAGGGGTCAATTGCTGCTTGGCCTGCATCAAAGAATTTCCTATATCTTCAGTTGTGTGCTTTTATTCATTCATCACCAAAGAAATATTTCAAAACTTTAAAATATTCCTTGACTCGCTTACTGGACTCACCTGTGGTCAAACTGGACTCCACTGTGATCAAACTGGACAAGAATACAAAAATATATACAGCAAATTGGCAGTGTTGATTTGTGAAAGGTAAGAAAGGATCCCCAGATAGCAAATATTTTGGCTGTATTATGGCATACATTTGGCATTTTTGGCTTTTTTGGCATTAAGAAAGGCTTTTGGCTTAACTGTGGTATGATTAGGGTTATCCATAATAGATAAGGAGGCGTCAGTAATATATGGCTGAGTTAAGGCATGTTTATGGCATGCCAGAAGATTAGGCGCAAGCGGGAACAGCTGATTGGGGGCTCTTCTGGGACATTTATGGCTATATTTTGGGTGAATTTTGGCTCCCTTTTGGTATGATTTTGGCTTTCCGACATCCACCCATAACCTTTCCAAAATGAAAGCCAGATTTGGAAGAAAGCGAAGCCAAAGGATTTTTGCTGAAAAAATCTGAACGAGAAATATTGCAAAGGAAAGTGACCATGATATAAGTAATATTACAATCGTAAGTTATCATGGTATAAATAACAACTGCAAATAAAACAGAAAACAATTGCAATGGGACATGAACAGGAGACTACAACATGATCAGGTGGTGCAGGTGTCTGACAGCACCATTTATATAAAGAATACTAACAGTTGTATGATTTTTTTTGTAGCCTTTCATTGCTTTAAATCATTTTCCTGGGCTAAATTATTTAAATGTTATAGGTGATGTCTTCTGTGTGGCAAACATTTCTGTTTGCACCTTGGCGCTCTCCGGCGGTGACGTCACTGCCTCCTCCCGTGCTCCATCACACTCAAATGCAGCTGCGCCATTCCTCCTTTGTCCATTGAGGAGAGCTAAGCGGCTCGCAGCTGAAACATACCGGGAGGGTGTTTGCAACGTGACCGGGGTTTTTTTGTTTTTTATACGCCACAAGTCGGACACTGTTGTTTGCATCCACGTAGCTTGCAGTTTTTTTTTGCTTTAAAGCGAAGCTAACACACACACAGCAGACGCTTTGCTCGTTGTTCTCGCCGTGCTAAGCTACGAAATCTGAGTCCGCCGCGAGAAAAAAAGAAAAATCAAAATGGAAGAGACCAAATACCTCCCGGAGCTCCTGGCTGAAAAGGACAGCTTGGATTCATCGTTCACACACGCCATGAAACTCATTTCTGCAGGTAATGTGCGTGGTTTCTTATCGAGGCTAACACCGAGGCTAAGCCAGGCGAGGCCTAGCGTCTTACAGAGAGGCCTGAACAATGGCGTAATAAACACGTGGTGGTGTAAGATGTGGGTCAAACCCTCTGGCTTTGAAAATGTATCAATCTGCTTTTGTTTAGTTTTACCCTGCAGCCCACTTATTCAACGGGGTGTGAATATATTTATATGTATGCAAGAGATGAATGAGCTGAACTGGCCTCAGACTTGTATAAGCAAAGCATGTTTGTTTATTACCTGACTAAGAAATGTGACTAGTATGTTGTGTATGAAGACAGCTGAGAAATATTTGACCCGAGAGCTTGATATGTACAGTACTTGCATGCTGTAGAGGTGCTTTTGTTATGATCACCTGAGATGATTCCCCATTTTTGTCGCACAGGTCTTGCAGATGTATTTCAATGTCTTGCTGGTTATTGCATCTTTTTAAAATAAAAACAATACACATTGTTCCTTCTGGCTTGCAGAGATTGAGAGGATCCAGAAAGGTGAAACCAAGAAAGAGCCAGAGAAGGAAACATATCTGGACTTATTTGCTACAAAGAATCTCAAGCTCAAAGAGAGAGTACTCATTCCTACCAAGCAGTATCCGAGGGTAAGCGTTTGTCTTCCACCCCCCCACTGTTGATTGTTCGCCCATCTGTCTGCTGTAAAACGATTCATCAATGGGCCCAGCGGGACTCGTGTTTTAGTCATTCTGGGTGGTTAAAATGTAAAACAGGTGTTTCTTTACCTCAGTGCTCATGTGTGGTGCATGTCCATGTCTAATCCTGTGTATCTAATTGGAAAACCTTTGGGCGCGAGGCAGGGTACACCCGGGACAAGTCGCCAGCTTATCACAGGGCGAACCATTCACACTCACGACATGCAATCTCCACACAGGAAAAAAGCCCCAGCCAGAGTTCAAACCAGGAACCGTCTTGCTGTCAGGCAACAGTGCTGACCACTGCCCCACGGTGCCGCCCGTTAGTTAAATCATGCACTCACTGAGCTTGTTTCCGCGTGAATTATTTTTCCGTCTAAAAATGCAGTTTATACAGAGGGAGGAGGGTGTGACTACCGAGGATTTGAATGGGATTTTTTTTGTGCTGAATGTAACAACCGTAACTTGATGTCAGAGCAGACTGAATGACCTGTGTTTTCTACAGGTCAACTTCGTTGGTAAGCTTTTGGGACCTCAGGGAAGCACAATCAAGAGACTTCAAGAAGAAACTGGTGCCAAGATTTCAGTTCTGGGTAAAGGGTCCATGAGGGACAAGAATAAGGTAAAGAAGGGTTTCTTGCTGCGCCGTTCAAAAGGATTTAGTCCTGCATGTTCGTGCAGCTGATACAAAAAAAATTCAATATGTTCCTCAGGAGGAAGAGCTGAGGAAGGGTGGTGAGGCCAAATATGCTCACCTGGCCATGGAGCTGCATGTATTCATTGAGGTGATGGCACCCATACCAGAAGCCTATATGCGCATGGCTCACGCAATGGAGGAAGTCAAGAAGTTCCTTATCCCGGTACGTATCAGTTCTCTTGCATCATTACAGAAACATTTTGTGTACTTTGGTCTAACGATTACATTCCAGATATGCAAGCAGTTTCTCTGGCTGCACCGGGAGACTTCCAGACATGGCTGACTTTTGTGTTGTTTGTAGGAACCTGGTGAGCACGACCCGTACATGGACCCTCACTTCCTCAATGGATCCCAGGATGGTTCTGGCAGGGGGAGAGGTGGTCACCTAGGACGGGGCAGGGGTGGACCACCTGGTGCTGGAGGACCAAGGTAGGACCTCGATTTGATGATGACAGCAACACTAACGTCTACCACAGCACATTATGGTTAATCTAGACAAAGTGCCATCGTTATCACCTTTTAGTCCATTGTTTTGCTAATTGGATTTCTATGGATGATCACCTGCCTAACTTTCCACAGGGGGCGAGGAATGCCACGTGGAGGCCCTCGAGGAGCAATGCGTGGTGGAGCTCCACGGGGTGGACTGGGGGGTCGGGGCAGCGCTCCTAGAGGCGCACCATCTGGTAGGGGTGGACCACCTTCTACTCCTAACAGAGGAGGCTCAGCTCCCCGCTCTAGACCCCCTGCAGCAGGCGCTCCAAGAATGCTCCCCTCTGCAGCCATGTCCCACCAGCAACACCAGGGTCCCCCTTCAGGGTCACAGCCCAAAGCTGATGGCTATGAGGACTATGTAAGTTACCATGTCCTGGTTTCTTAATTTCAGATGGTTAAAATAGTTGTCTACCATGATGTTGTCTTACCTTGATTTGTTTTCCTGCTAGCCTCCATATGAAGAATCATATGCAGAGCCTGCCTATGAAGGATATGACAATTACTACAGTCAGCAGTCTGCACCTGCGTAAGTCAAAATTATCTTAATCATACTATTTAATCTCGGAGGTGAGCTGTATTAACATTACTTTATTGCCCTCAGGGATACTGAATATTATGACTATGGACATGGAGAGGCCCAGGAACAGGCATATGAGCCTTATGGTAAGATTATAACATTTTTAAAGCACGCACTGACAGAGGACCCCTCTGGCACACTGATTGGACCTCCCGTCTGCTTCACTCAGAATGTTAAATCGTGTTTTGTTCCTGTGTTTGTGTCTCTTTCCTGTCCTTGTAGCTCAAGATGACTGGGACAACTCTTGGTCCAACTCCGGGGCTGGAGGAAAAGCTCCAATGTCCAGGCAGACAAAGGGATCGTACAGAGAGCATCCATATGGAAGATACTGAACGGCTACTGGTAGAGAGTTGCTACAGCAACTGTCTCAGATTGTAACTCTCTGAACTTTTCAAAAGTAATTTCCCACTCGTCTGCTCCTTATTTTTTTTATGGTTTATTTTATTATTTTTGTTTTTTAAACTCGGTAGAGACGTTTTGTTGGCTGTATCATAGACTGCGAGAGAAGAAACAAGATCGCAACGTTTTTCATTGTTTACCTGTTTCCATTATATATGTTTTCAGTGCGTAGTTGGCAGTTAAGGTCCTAGTGACATAAACCTAACAAAGGAACAAGAGTGACATTTTAGTGATATTTTGATGGTTATCGTTTTCAACTAATTGTTTCTGAACAAAAATGTGATTGTGGCGATAAACTCCTCTCACGTAGGCTGCATTTTTAAAAAGTCCTTCATGACTGGACAAAAATTACTCACATTGCCTCAATGTAATTTTGCTATAACTAGAATAGATCTGGTTCCAAACTCAAATACTGAACCGTTTTGATTTAAAAACAAAAGTCTCATATGTTTGTTTATACTAAATTACAAATCTAGCCTTGTGTGAAGTAACTGAAACCTAAAATACCATTTGAAACCAATTTGACAGAAAAATGCTTCCATTTTTGCCGCCCTTTACAGTTGGTGTTTCATGATCTGTCGTACTATTGCTTGCAAAAAAACGTCGCTCATGATCGACTAATTCTTGTAAAGCTTGAAGGATTAATGATTATAATTAACGATCCTCACTCTGTAAGAAAGGCTGCAGCCAATTCAATATTTTGTACATAACCTTAGGACAACTGTGTATGCTTTAAGCCGTGTCGTCTCCAAAATGCATAATGCTTGTGTACCTTTTGGCTAAATAGGATACTAAATATATCCCAAAAATGTTTTTCTGCAGTGCGTGTTTCAATAAAGTTTCTAGTTTCTTTTTAATCAATCTAAACATGGTATTTTGCCTTTGTTGTACCAAAGGAATGCCTTCGGTTTGTGAAAGTGGTCTTCAGTGGTTTCTCAACGCTGAATGAGCTGTATGTATACACGTCAGCCTGACGACAAACAAACAAAAGCAGTGTTTTGACAATGAGCCTTCTCCTCTTCGTCTGTCTTCAAAACTACTCTAAATGACACTTGTAATGTCACCTTCAAAAACAAATAAAGCTCATCATTCCTTGAGGTCATGTGCTGCCAAATACACGTTTGACTTGACGGTGATATAGTGCTTGAACTTGTATTGTCATTAACCTTTAGTTAGTGTATCCTATCCATTCAAGCTCTCAAGAGAGCAATGTATCTTCAGCCACTTGAAATAACTGAATTTCAACAGTATTTCAAATCAAGCTTGCAGGGATCTTACTTGACTTTGATGCAAAGTCATGCTGGCTGGTTTTTATAAAAGAAAAAAATCGCAGAGGAGAGGATTCTAAAAGCCTAAAGATCGCCACAAGAAGGTAAAACTAACCCCAACACTCATTTGTTAGATTTATTTATTTTTTGTTTTGTTTTCTGTGCAAAATATCAAGTAATGCAAGTCATCCAAAACATATCAAAAACATTGAAGTACAAAATTATGCTATCTGTAGTTATTCCGAGCAAAATAAGGCGTACAAAACAATCAGAAATGGTTGTGATGCAACTCTTGCTCAAATAAAACCAATAATGGTCCATTCATTTCACTCCAATACTTAACAATTTCCATCTTGATAATTTCTGTAGAATGTAGATTAATGGAAAATTACTAGTTGCACTCAAAGCGTTAAAAAAAAAAACATCCCATTGGTGGACAAAAACCCTTCAGCTTGAGTTGCATGATACTTTTGTAGCATAAATTAGTGTTGCATGTGTGTTGTCCACTGTGTACATGTAAGCATCGGCGTGTCCGAGATCTCATTTCTGTTTCTCTTCTTAGGTGGTCAGAGAACTGTGTAGGTGCAGTTGACACACTGAACTCCAGCTTGCCAGGCGTTTAAGGTCAGTAGAAAAGAAATTTTCAGACAAGCTGTCTTGAGTTTTGCTGTTGAGATTGATAGCTTTTCTCTTTCTTTAACAGGTCTGTTGAAAGTCCCTGGAAAGTGCAGAGATCTTGCAGTGTCTCTGAGACTGATTTTAGGGGTGGGGGGGGGTTGTTTCTCTTTGTTTTTATAATTTTAGTTAAAGTGAATGAGTGAGTGGGGAAAAAATGCTCTGCTCTTCTGAAATATTGTTACATGTTTATATTTTGTCCAGTTTTGTTTTGTTTTTTTTGTTTTTTTACTGAATACTTTTTAACTGCTTTTTTAAAATGAAAAATAAAATTTGTTTCAAGTAAACTGTTTTTAAGAAGTCTGTTTATGCATGTGACATATTTAACTGGATGAGCTAATGTTTCAGTGAGGAAAACATGAGTTAAAATACATTTATTATGCAGTAATGGTAAATGGACTGTACTTGTATAGCGTCTTTCTAGTCTTCATTCAAACACATTCCCACAATGATGGATGGTGCAACATGAGGAGCAATTTGGAGTTTAGTATCTTGGTCAAGGACACTTTAAGTGCAGAGTGATATTTACAAACTACACCAACGTGTGTTATTTTATTTTACCACAGACCACAGGTTTCACACTGCATACTGTACCTCTGTGTCAGGAGACCTCTGAGCTGGAGTAAGGAGTCTCATGTTAGTAGACAACAAAAAGTTGCATTTCTACATTTAAGTATTTCCCCAAAACAATTTTGAAGATGTTAGATTTCTCATGCCTTTTTCTCCGTTTATATATTTCTAAGTCACATGTGAGCTAAAGTCAAACAAGATCAGTCAATAATTACATTTCTAAAAAGAGCACACTCAGTGCACATTTTGTTTTTATGATGCACTACAAGGAGAACTGTACACAGTTCACACACAGGAGCAACACGCTCGATCATAAGAGTCACTTGTGATTGCAGAGGATCGTAAACGTGTAAGCACATGGTCTGTCATAAAAATACATGGCTTCAAAGGGAAGATAAAGTTGGAATGAATACTCCTAGTACACCATGTCTGAGTTATGCTCCTATTCTTAAATTTCAGGCTTCTTTATTTTATGTTTATTCTTATATTTATTTATCTTTATCTCTTTATTGTTTATGTTTAACATTGATATCCATTGCCTCCAGACCCTACACGTTATATTAATGTAGAGTCTGCTGACTTTATGCGTTGCATCTTATTTAACATCTTTTCGACTACTACATTTGATGAATATCTTGCACATTTAAAATATTCTGCATGCTGTAAACTTTTGCACACTACCTGGCAAATACTTGCACATTCCTGCACAAACTATACAGCTCTTCATTTTAAAAACATATGTACATGTACATGCACATTTATTTATATCTTATAGTATTTTTTTTTATCTTTCTTATATGTTTTACTTAATGTTGTTATGCACCAAAAACACAAATTCCTTGTATGTGAAAACCTACATGACAAGAATCCTGTTTCTGATTCTGGAATACAAACCTATACATTTAATTTCATCTGTTTAATATCTATAAATTACAGAAGCCCTAAGCAGTCATACATTTTATTTCTTCTGTTTTCTCATTAATTTAATTTGTTTTATCGAGATCTCAAGTTACTTGTGTAATTTTGTCGAAATAACAAATGTTGTTATCAACAGATAACAGGGTAATTTTCTCAAGATATCAAGATAACAAAGCCTTTCCATTACTTAACGACATAATTAAGTATAATAAAGTATAGTACACCTTATCTGAGTTATGCTCCTATTCTTAATTTTAGGCTTAAAGGTGCAGTGTGTAAGATTTCGGGCCTTTATTTTCAGAATAAGGCAGACATAGAAGCTAATATACTCAGATACGACATGTGGGAAAAGTTTTTTCCAAGGGCCCACGACTGACAGACCCCCCAAAAATAGGTTAACACCAATATAAAATTATTAAACCATCATCATTGAGTATATACATTTCAAATACAATAATAAAATCAATTATCTCTGTTTTTATGTGTTTTGGGCAGTAAAAGTTAAATAGAAATTTATGGTGTTTTTTAATCTTGCATCAAATAGTGAACTGCACTGCATACTGTATGCAGATTTGCATGCATGTACAAATCACCATCAGTAAATATTGTGCTAGTACTAATATTGAACTATGAGACGCAAAACAGTTGCAAGCCTTTGATTAGAGTTATGTAAAGCTTTTGATGGGATAGTTAGGTCCTAGAGATGTGGTGACAACAGCTGCGCAGAGAATCAGAATCAGAAATACTTTAATAATCCCAGGGGGAAATTATTTTTTGTTACAGTACTCCAGTATACAAACAAACAAAAACAACATATGTAAACAAGTAACCATCAATTAAGAACAAAATATATATATAAACTATATTAAAAGGTCCAATGGTGCTGCAGGCAGATGTTGGTTTGCAGAGGGAGGGATGGGCAGGACAACGATGCTGACATGTGGGATCTCTCTCAGCAGATAGTATGGACGGAGTCCAACCGCTAGCAGGTCAACAGGTCAACAGTGTTTTTTGTCGTGTTTTTTCTTCGTGTTGTTTTTTAAAATGCTGCTTCCACCTGGATCGCATTAATGCCGGCCGGCATAGCCAATATACCAGCTGAACTCTGGAGGAAAACACACTGAGGATGCAGAGGAGGGTCAGGACAGGACAGGCTTGTAGAGAGGAGGACAGGATTTGGGCAGATGTTGGGTTTGTAGAGGGAGGGATGTACAGGACAACGATGATGACATGTGGGATCTCTCTCAGCAGACGATTTGATTTCTTTTGTCATGGGGCCCAAAATTCCTTGCGGCGCCCCTGCCAGTACATATAGCAGCATTGACAATAAAGTTGACTTGATCCTTGATATCCATCCTGTATATTTAGTTCAATTTGTTCAATATCTATACATTTTCTGACTTTTTTTCCCCCTATGTGGATTTAACGTCCACAGACAAACAACTGAAAGATAAACTGTGTTTATTTCTACATAAGCACGTTGCCTCTGCCTGCTTGTTGTCTGAATATCGCGGATTGTCCCTTTAAAGCTCTCTCCTCCCACAGCTCGCTCACATATCCGCGCCCCCCCCTCTCTCTCCCGTCATCTATTAGCGGCTAGTTTCACATCAACAATGACTGTCTGCGCGGAATTCAAAGAAAAACACGACAGTGTCTCAATAAATATACTGAAAATCTATTGCGTTTAAAGTGTGTTTACCTATGCGGCGGAGCAGCACCTGACACACGCGCGCGCAGACAGCAGACACACACGCGCACACCGCCCGCGGTAAGCTTACGTTTTCTTGTTGGGGAGCTAGCTGGCTAGTTTAGCCTAGGCCTCAAAATCTTTGTATTAAATCAAGCGTGGTCTTGGCGGACAGCTCGGAGCCCCCCCTCTTTTTTTTGTTGCTCATTGTAATGGCCCACGTTGTTTCCCTCCTCAAAGCCCCATGAACTGAAACTCTCTGTTTTAAATATTTTGGAGGAAGAAAGCAAAATGATGTAGCTACTAAAGGCTAGCCGTAGTGCCAGCTTCCGCAAAACTTGCACCGTGTTTTGAAGGATGCTGCGCAGCCCAGTAACAAACATGTTTAACGCTGTTTGGATGCATGTCAATGAGGGAGACTTTTTCATGTGTTTGCACGTGTTTTTTGATTGGCAATAAAATATTCAGATTGCGCAGATGGCTTTATGTAATGTTTGTGCAACCACTCCTCCTTATTTATGAGCTATTTTAATTATTAACTGCAGATGAATGAACTCTGCTCATCACAGACTGATTTGTCATTTACACCCATTTAGATCTGATGTCTGACCTGTTCTCTTGTTGTAAACAGGCACAAGAAGAAGAAGAAGAGCTCAAACTATACACATATCTGGAAGAAGAAGGAGTGAGCCCTGGGTGTGTCTGCGATGGCCGGTGGAAGGAGAGGTGCGAACCGTACCACGTACTGCAGACCTCCACTGAGCAGCGAACCAGGCTCGGTCAGCAATGGCAACCACTCCACCAGCTCCCCGGTCACTGGGGTGCGATCACGTACAAGGTGAGCTCACGCGCACTGAAAGAGTAATGAACCACCCGAGGGTCAGGAAGCGGTTCTCCTCGTTTGGACTGCAGGATTGTGCTGTGACAACGGGTGTGTCGTACTCCAGCTGTTCCACATTCTTACAACAGGTTCATAAACATGCATAGTTTTCGTCCTTTTTTTTTTTTTTTAGGAATGGTTCAGGAACGTGCATGTCCAGCCCCCCGCTGGCTACGCAGACGGTGGTCCCTCTGAAGCACTGCAAGATCCCCGAGTTATCGGTGGACCGTAACGTGCTGTTCGAGCTCCATCTCTTCTTCTGCCACCTCATTGCCCTCTTTGTCCATTATGTCAACATCTACAAGACTGTGTGGTGGTACCCGCCGTCACACCCGCCCTCACACACATCACTTGTGAGTACTCAGCGGGAGCAGCTATTGATTATTAATGATTGTGTTTATTATTATTGTTGTCAGGCATTGTTGGGCTGTCACGGTGTCTCTGTTGTTTTGATAATTTGCTTATGTTTCTGCAGTGGGTGTGGTCAATAATCCAGAATTAATCTTATTTACAGAACTTCCACCTTATTGATTATAACATGCTGGTGTTCACAATCATCATACTGGCACGCAGGTTAATTGCGGCGATTGTTAAAGAGGTAAGGATTCTGTTTTTGCCTCTTTTTTAAATTCTTTACTAACAGCTAAAGTGTTACAGGAAAGTGGGGGGAGAGAAAGAGAGGGGGAGCGACATGTGGCAAGGTCTGAGCCTCTGAACTTGGGGCACCCACTCTACCTCTGAGCTAACAAGCGACCTGTTTTTGTCTTTTTAGATTTAACTTTGTTATAAAAAAGCACAAGTCTACTCCATATTTGATCTGAGGCTCTGTAACAAAGGATTTAAACTACGACAGATAATTGTAAACACGTCGTACCCTCGCTTCGCTTTTTACTGCCCTTTGTTTCTTTCGTACTTCTTTGATTCTCATGTGAAATAAAAGTGTATTGTCCGATTATATTAACGCATTCTGTCTCCCTCCTCTTCCCCATCCAAGGCGTCGCAGAGCGGGAAACTATCATTCCCCCACTCCATCTTTTTAGTGATGGCTCGGTTCGCTGTGCTAACGCTGACGGGATGGAGCCTGTGCCGCTCCCTCATTTACCTCTTCAGAACCTATTCTGTCCTCAGCCTGCTCTTCCTATGCTATCCGTAAGTACCCACAGGAGGAAACAAACAGGGTTGTATTCATAACAGCTACATGCACCCAGGAGCTACTGCCTGAATGTCAGCTAGTTTTTCCACCTAATAGCCGTCGGGTCATATTCTCCTTCCACCGATTCTCTTGGTAACAGTGTTATCATAATCTGTCAAATGGACCCTCACTGCTCCACGTTTCTATGATTTGAATGCCGAAAGTGATCATCCAAATGTTGTTCCATTTGCGATTTGCTGTCTCTTTAGCAAAGCTTCACTTGAAACATTTATTTGTAGCATTAGGTTTATTAAATATTAATAACTGGAGATGGAATAAGGTACCTTTCATTTCCCGGTAGGCCTGATTGTATATGTTGTTTACATGCTGTTATCTGTGGTGTTCTCAGCATCTGGGCCGTACTATATCACTTAGCGAGCAGTGGACAGGCATTGATGTGCAGAAAGTGGTCGTGTTTAATGTGAATGCATAAGAGGATAACATTTTCATGATGTTGTTATGAGACTGCTTAAGACAGAGATTTTTTTTGGCTCGCAATTTTACAAAGCCTTGCAAGTCTAAACTATGTACACAGTCAGCGTCAGCTTTCAGTTTGGAGCTGTAGTCATATTGGTTTATCACATCAGTGCTCACTGCTGTCTCACAAATCTGTGTATTCAGTGTGAGAATATTTGCTTAACTATCGTGGCGGTGTCGATACAGTGCTTTAGGTGTCATAAAAGGTAATAGTAGCTGTTCTTTCTCACAGATTTGGGATGTATATTCCGTTCTTCCGGCTGAACTGTGACTTCCGGCGAGCTGGTCCGCTCTCCCCCATCGCCTCCATCGGCTCCAAGGAGGTGGGCAGCATGGGCCGGGGCAGAGACTATTTTACTGTGCTGAAGGAGACGTGGAAGCAGCACACCAGTCAGCTCTACGGCGTCCAGGCCATGCCGACGCACGCATGCTGCCTCTCCCCGGACCTCATTCGCAAAGAGGTGGAGTACCTGAAGATGGACTTCAACTGGAGGATGAAGGAGGTGCTGGTCAGCTCGATGCTCAGTGCTTACTATGTGGCCTTTGTACCTGTCTGGTTTGTCAAGGTAAAAAAAAAACGTTGAACCTCCTTTTAGTCTGACCTTGACGTGAAACGTGAAGTCACCTCTTAAATCCTCCTCCTGTGTGTTTTCCGTCAGAGTACACAGTATGTGGACAAGCGCTGGTCTTGTGAGCTGTTCATCCTGGTCTCGGTCAGCACGTCAGTCATCCTCATGAGGCACTTGCTGCCACCTCGATACTGTGACCTGCTTCACAAAGCTGCAGCTCACCTGGGCTGCTGGCAAAAAGTAGACCCCTCGCTCTGCTCCAACGTTCTTCAGCACATGTACGTACTGCTCACAGGTACTGGGCTTCAGGTCCGTATGAGGTCAGTTCTAGTCTAACTCTGCTGTCTATCTTTGTACAGATGGACGGAGGAGTACATGTGGCCACAGGGAGTCCTGGTGAAACATAATAAGAACGTCTACAAGGCCATGGGTCATTATAATGTCGCAGTTCCATCAGATGTTTCCCATTATCGTTTCTATGTGAGTATTCCTAAACGAACAGTCTGTTTTGTAAAATATCTGCTATTTTTAATATCTCTTTCCGTCTCTTTCCCTCCTCTAGTTCTTCTTCAACAAGCCTTTACGAATATTGAACATACTCATCATCCTGGAAGGTGCCATGATATTCTACCAGCTCTACTCGTTGATATGTTCAGAAAAGTGGCATCAGACGATATCACTGGCTCTGATCCTCTTCAGCAATTACTACGCCTTTTTCAAGCTTCTCAGAGACAGAATAGTCTTAGGAAAGGCATACTCGTACTCAAACAGCTCGTCAGACCAGAAAGTCAGTTAGACTTAAATTATTATCGGTCGCATTCACTTTGGAACAACACAAACATGCCTAAGAGCTCTGTATTTTTTCTACAAACTGCATTTTGTGTCACGTTTTTGTTCTGATCTGCCATAATAAAAATAAATATTTTTGTATTACTTTAAAGGTTTGCTTTAGTTTTATTTGGTTCTAAAATGTGTTTTACACTGTGACCATAAGAGGCCTCTGTGTCTTTAATATTTTAACTATTTATTTGAACAGTTGTATCTGCAGGAGCACAGTACTACAAGACACACACTCAGAAAATAGGAAAAAGTCATGGTTTGAAGAAGTTGTCTCATGTAGTGAAGTGGCCGTCATGGCCTTTCTGTTTCTTACCTTTTATTGTTTATATGAAAGAAAAGAAATATAAGGTTTTTAATCTCATTAAGACTATTTATAGTACTGATGTATTCTACTTTTTAAAATAATTTAACTGAATGTAAGTGGCTTGCATTGAACTTAATGTCAGAATCCAGCTGTTTTTAAATTGTTGCTCAACCTCACTTTGTTACAAACTTGAACGTCCGTGATTCAAAGAAAGAGACTAAGTCGTGCTGGTGTTAAAAAGTAGTGACTAAATTTAACAGTTACAAATTCAGTTGTTCGTAAAAACACAAATGATTATGGTTTTTCTCCTCATCCATAGTAATTACACTTTTCATAAAGCTGGGCTCATTTCAGAGGGCAGATTTAAAAAGAATATCAAAATAATGCAACAAAGGCTGAAATATAATGGGAGCTGCAAAACTGCTATATCCTACAATTAACACAATACATGCCAGTAAAATATTATGTATGTTATATTAGATCCTCCCAACTTGGTAAACATCTGTGTCTGTCAAAGCCTTCCTTTTTTGGGTATAGTGAGCTGAGAGTGAAAGGACAGAGGGTGTTGTATGCTTTGCAGACGGTTTTGTCACAGGAAGTGTATGTCTGTAATGGCTCTTCATAAGATAAGAGAACTTCATTTATCCAGAGGGAAATTGTGGTGCAGCAGTTACAGTACAAAGTAGGAAGAGTAAAATGTATAAAGTACAAATTCAAATTCTGTGTATGAAGTTTAACTTTCCTCTGTTTACCATCAAGAAAACTGCTATGTATACAACATGTCAGTGAAACAGGACTGCTGACAGCTAAATGGAAAACACTGGCGTCCCCATGTGGCCTGTTTGCAGTACGTTCAGGTCCAGAGTAACTGATGATAAACCCTCCAGACTGTAAACAGTAAACAGTAGACTGTTTACACAGAACATAATGAGGTGACTGTGCTCAGTCAATCTATCAACAAGACTTTATTTCTATAACACTTTACATATAAACAAAATGTAACACAAATTGCTTCACACAATAAAACACACCCCTTTATAAACAAACACATAAACTGAGAAACTTCTTTTCGCTGAGAGATAAGAAAAGGACACAGCCGCAGCATAAATAAAATAAACTAAATAAATAATAATAAAAACATTAAATTGTAGTCAAAATAAAGTCAAATAATCTTTCAAATGTATACATAAACAACACTGAGTAATGAAAACAGATCAGAATGCATAACTAGATAAACAAAATAATAAAACAGTAAAAGTGGAAAAAAGAATAGACAAAATACTAAAATATTTCTTTTTATAAATTTCAAATAATAAACCATTTAAATGTATATATATATATATATAGTTTTGTGTGTGTGTGTGTGTACACAAACAAACAAACATCTCACACAGAGAGAAATGGGTGTGTGGCCCTTTAAGAACAATAAAGACGACTGCTTCGCACGAGCCGAGCGCATCGATGCCGCGCGCTACGTTTCGCCTGTGATTGAAGTGTCGCTGCTGGATAAATAAATTCATCATCGCTGCGGTGTGACAAGGTGAATCCATGCCGGGTGTACTCGAAGGTTTCCCGGCAGGAGGAGAGATGTGACGGTGTGTCCGGGCGGTCTGCTCTCCGGCGCGTTATTGCTTCGGTAAGTCTCAATTGTGTCATTCATGTGTTGACGACAAATCTGTTGACGTCGTCGTCTGTCAGGCTGGATTTAAACACCAAAACCAGCTCTTCAACAGTGCTCGATAAATCCAAGTGAAGACTGCTCTCAGCGCATAAAGTTGCCGTTGTGTATTACAGTCGTGGCCATCTTTGGATCCCACTTTGAGCGGAGGCTGGCGCAGTGTTTGGAAGATAACACTGATTTCGTCCATTGTAATGGGATAAAGCGTTATTCAGGCACAGTGCCGAGATCATAATGACATTAATGCACTCGCTCTGGCTGTGAATGGAACAAAAAACGACTGCTGTAATACTTTAATGGCACTAATGTCACTTAACCTAATATCAAAATCACATATAGAAGTGAAATGTAAGCAAGAAACACACAATACAGTACTAAATTTCATTTATGTAAGGATTTAATTAGATTGTTTTATGTTGTAAATGACTTTTCTGTGGCAGTGTAGATAGATAAGACCTTTAAAAGTCCACTGTCCTCCCATAAGTCTTGATGATAATAATAATAATAATAATAATAATAATGCACAACATTGATTTTCTCTTTCAGCCATTTGTCTGAAAGCTTTAGGTCCATTTGTATAAGCTCCCCAAGGCACTTGTGCATCTTGGTGCAACAATTCAATCAGTTATGCACGTAGGAAAAGATAAAAACCCACTGCAGTGTGGCTTTATTGGAGGTCTTGATCGTTTGTGTTGCGTATAATTGGTTTGGAAAATGTTCTCAGACCAGTCGTGCACTCTCATAATATTCCTCCGTGGCCCCTTCCACTTTGACTCTGGTCTGAAAATATCTTTCAATGTCACTTTGTACACCAGGGAAGCGTTATGAAGAGGGGAAAACAAAGGCAGAATAGTGGTTTCGATTTAAAACTAAATGCAACCCCATTTAGGTAGATTAGTGCTGAACTGTCTCTCATTATTCTGCTGACTTCGATTTGTGTGTGACAGGTATATTGGGGGTGCAGAGTGGAGGATCCTGGGCTGCAGCACTAATTTTGGCACAGTCAGGATCTTTCACAGATTTCTTTTCTCAAGGAGGAGGAAGGTTTTGAACTTCCTACCTTTGTTGTTTCAGGACATCCTGTCCAAAACCAGACTTGCACCCCCCCCTCGTCTTACCCCAGAGACCTTCACGTAAGTAAGTAATAATGGAAGACAAACGCAAGAAGCGCAGCCCAAAGGTGTCTCTCCCCCAACCTCCTCCTCCACCCATCAACCCCCGCAAACTCTCCGTCCTGCCTGCCAGCAAAAGTGCTACCTTCTCCCTCGGACTGCCGCAGCCTCCCTCCCCCAAGAACAGAGGCAAGTATAAGAGGTCGATAGGAGCGCCAGGACAGCCCAAAGAGGTGTTCGCAGCCGTCGTAGCTCCACCAAAGACCACCAGGTTTGTTTGCGTCTTTAACATAACGGTGAAAATCCTCCAGAAAAATTATTAATGGTCATATAAGTGGATAAATCAGATGAGATTACTAGCAGTGTGCAGCATCTCCATCACAGCTACGCCTGAGTTAAGTGGTGTCAGAGTTAGACACAATATTTACACAAAGTTATAGTTGTACAAAAGCTACTGGTCATACCAGACCAAGTAAGGATGCAGCAGAAAAAACATGTGAGTGTGTTGGATGGAGCATGTGTTGCTCATGAAATCACCTTTTTAACAGGAAGATGAAATCTACAGTGTCGCTTTAGAAGATAGAAAGAAATATTTCATACTGGATGCATGTGAGGAGTTGATTGAAGGGTGGTGTGTGTTTTTTTTAATGTTGTCAATAGGTTAGAACAACAGGTTATACATTATCGTCTGTTTTTCCTCAGACCCCACAAAGAGAAACCCAGGGCCCCCCAGCCAGCAGGGCCCAGTAAAGTAGTCCAGTCTTCCCCCCTGCAGCACTCGTTTCTCACAGACGTCTCGGACGTGAGAGAGATGGAGGGAGGCCTCCTCAACCTCCTCAACGACTTCCACTCAGGCAAACTACAGGCTTTCGGTAAGATAACCTTGATTAGAAAGGCCACACGGGGGAATATTCTGTTACAGGATAAAAATAAAGCCGGTTGAAAAGTGGCTTTGTTACACGAATCAGACTGAAATCAAATAGCTGCGGCGCTATTTTTACATATCTGGTGCCATGGAAATACTTTTGACTTTGCTGTAGGAGAAGTTACACCTGTCTGTGTTTTCTAGGTAAGGTGTGCTCCTTCGAGCAGCTGGAACATGTGCGTGAGATGCAGGAGAAGCTGGCCCGACTCCACTTCAGCCTAGACAGCCACGTGGAGGAGCTTTCAGAGGACCAGAGGAAGTGTGCCTCCGACCACAACCTGGAGCACTTGCTCTGTAATGTAAGCACAAACCACAGCAGCACACGGTCACTTTCATATTAGACATAATGTGTGAAATTTTGAATACTCTACCTGCCAAAACTGTCCTCTAAATTACAAGAAATCAGTATGAATTTAATTGTTGTCTCTGTAATATTGGACAAGCCACTGAAACAGCATCACGTGGCACTAAAACTGTCTACGTAATGTCTGCTCTAGTTTAGTTTGCTAAACTGAGAGCGAGGCAGGTTTCACTTTTTGGTTTTTATAAACTATCTCACCTGAGGCGGTGGTAAAGTACTTCCACATAACGCTGAGATTATTATTTTTTTTGTTGATTATTAGGACATAGTAGCACCCCGACAAAAGTGTCATGCAATATTTCATCAGGGGATTATTGAAACACTGCAGTATGCTTTCATTTAAATTCTCTTAAGTGCTTCAGTGGTCAGGAGAGTCATTTGTCACATGTATGCAACGTTAAGAACATTTCAATAAAGCAGATAAAATAAAAACACAATATAATATGTGTGTAATGACTGTCTGAAATGAATCATACAGTACTGCAGAGTTAAAACTGTTGTATGCTTGAGTTTCTAGTGTGTTTTTTAAATGTTAAATATTATCCAGCACAAACAGTGCTGCATCGTCCAAGAATGCCTGGAAAGAGTTTCTATTGTTGGCATGTTGTGTGGCTCCTGGTTACCCACGCCTGGGGCTGGTATGCTGGCTGTGGGGAAGTTGCAGTGCTATGTGTGAGGGAGGTGAGAACAAACCGTCAGCTCATGACAGATACTGCTGCCAGGAATACTCACTAGCTGCAGCCGCCGTGGATAATTGTGCCTCAGAGCAGATGGGCTTGTGAATTGACTTTACTTTGTGTGAATAAGAAGGGAAGTTGGTCTTTTTCTTTAGTAAAGAATGTCGTCGGTATATTGATTTGACAGGCTGTTACATAACACGATCACATTTTAGTGATTAGTCGCCTTGTACGAGCACATTATTTTCTATATTTGGCTGTTTCTATTTCGTGATATGCCTCTAATCCATGTGTTCATTTGTTCCTGCAGCTGGAGGAGCTCAGCACCTCCATGTATCCTTTCCTAATTTAATGACTGTTTATTTATGGGAACCACTCAGCGGATTTAAATAATTTGTTTTCAGTTCAAAGTCCTTCTTGTGTGAATCCTTAATGTGTCCGCGTTTAGACAAAAGCTTCATTTGGCTGAGAACCAGGACCTGCCCAAGACATCTGGTCCCTGACAAAGTGAGGTGCTGAGGACGGCGACCGCACACTCATCTTCTCCCAACATCTAACCAGTCCAGGTTGCCATGGCATTGATCCAGCTGCCTTAGTAACAGAATGGAAAGATCCACAGGAGGAGGGGCGGATTTTTTTATTTTTTTTTTCCATTGGCTCTGTGAAGCCGAGGGAACAATACAGTGACTCAAAGCAGCAGAGCATTAAATGAACACTCAACCAAAATCATAAACCCCTCATTCACGGCACAAGAAATGATCCGAGGGTTTACCGAACAGTTACGCGTTGTTTTAAAGTCAGTCAGCATGTTCCTGGCATCAGCTAACTAGTCTCCAGTTATTTATTACATCACTTGGAAACAAATAACTGAATCCAGGTGTAAATATCTGTGTTTTCCACCACAAAAAGCACATCCGAATCATTTCATATTAGGTCTTGCCTTTTGCATCATTTCTAAATATATTTGTCTGTTAGCAAACGTAAGAAATTTGAGCCATACTTGAGTAGCAAACATATTTGGCCCTTGTTGACGATGACACTGTGGTTAGTGCAGAACTTTAAAGGGAGTTTCCACTTTTGCTATTATCCTGAATACACTCCCTCGGATTTTATATCTTTGCTTTTAAGGTTTAATACTGGAAAAGAGAGTGGATTTGATAAAAGCAGAGTGATCCTTTGTTATAACTGTGTATTTTAAAAGGGACTATGTGAGGAGACCTTATTGTATGTTTGATTAACTCAACATATATAAATGTTTATGTTTTTGCCAATGTGCAGCCCAGCTACTGTATCTGCTGACACTGATGGTCTAAAATAACTTGAATTGGGAGTATGTTGTCAGTGCTTTGCCTTTAGGCTTTGTTTTTGTGAATGATGACCTGTAGCAGCATCCCTCCAAGCACAAGCTACTCCACCCTGCCACTGAAATGCTGTAAAATCACCTTACTGTAACATGGAGGTCAACATGGAGGACCTCTGTCCAGTCTGACGTTCATTTGTCTCCCATTGCACTGTGTTGGACAGCACATTTACTGAGTAATGCAGCTGGCATAAATTTCTGTACAGTAAAATTTCAAAACGGCAGCTACTTTCATAGTTCAAAGGTTCAGGGCTGAGATTATGATTTGCGTTGGCAGCGATGCACCTTGGCCATAATACTTAATCCAATTAAAGCCAATTGAAGGGATATTAGTGATCAATCTGAAGCATCAGAGCATGATGTATTGGAAAGGCTTTTTTACTGCTTGCTGAGCCTACCTCTTTTCTACGGCATACATGTCTCATTCTGGTTACCATCACAGTGGGGCTGCAAAACTAACCGTTTTTACCATCATCATTAATCTGATTTCCTCAATTAATTATTCATATATTTATGGTTTGATCTAATAAACATCAGACAATATTTAAAAAATGTTTATCAGTTTCCCCAGAGTTCAAAGTGATGTAAATGTTTTGTTCTATCCGAACCCAAAGATATTCAGTCTACAATGACAGAAAACAAAAAAAATCTGATGCTGTATCTAGTGTGAGATGCCCGATAAGACCCCGATTTTAAATAACTGATTGATCATCAAAATAGTTGATCAGTCTTGTCGTTTGATTGTCGCAGCTCTACTTCACAGTCGGCTAGTTTCTGTTATTTTACATATTAAGAGGGGCAATTTACCAGAAGACTGGTTAGCATTAGTTTTACATGTGAAATAGTCAACATGACAGAAAACTTCATTTCAAGAATCTCATGTGTATGCAGGAACTGTATCCGTTAATAAAAGATAAATTAAATTACTTATTGCATTTATCGTGTGTTTCTTGATTAGAATTTCACCTTTTATTTTGAAAGCAGCAAAATGTTACTGTCACAGTTTAGACATTAATAGCAGTGCTCAATTCCCTTTTACCCCACTTCCAATCCCAATCTGAATGAGGCACCTGGAAGTTAAGTTTTACAGAAATAAAACACTTTATTTATATATATCAATCTGTCTTTGCTCTTGTTCACAAACAAGTTCAATATAATTTAACAATATATGAGTTAAAAGGCTACTTGAAGACTGGCACTATACTCAGACACAATCAGATCTGGGCCTTCACTGTTTCTCAGGCAACTGCTGGAGTAAAGCTGAACTCCTCTTTCCTTTTCACGCTGTCCTCATCCGGGAGAATTGGTGCAAACCCGACATTGATCTAGGCATCAGTGTACATATATATCTCCTTTACAAAAATATACACAATTTTGATCCTGCCAGTAAATTTTGGTCATGCAAAAAAGAGGGAAAAAAAAGACAGACGATACCAACTCAGCACATCATTAACAGGACTTTTTAAACCGTTACACAATAGATAAATTATAAACTGTACCATCATACAGCATACCATTACAGATTAAGCTAATACTGTGCAAATACACATTTGAGCTGTACAAAAGTATTTTGTACTATTCTTGTTAATCTCAATTCACAACTTTTCAAAACAACTACAGACATTTTTAAAAATATCACAATACATTTGATGAAACAGCAAAAATATACACCTTTCAGATCCCTGTACTCCTCCTCCTCCTTCTCGTCTTCTTTTTGTGCATTTCAGTTTTACATTCTGTAATAGTGTCTCTGATTTGTCTACAGTACATGTTTAGATGAAAAAAAAAAAAAGCAATCATGGGATGGTAAAATTAAACTCATGAAGTCGATCATGATAATGAGCTACCTTTTCAAAGTGCAAAGAGAGCAGGTTGAGTATGTGTAAGACCTGATGTCAATTGTCCGTACGTCTGTACCAGAGGAAATCTCACTGAGATAAGAATAAGAGCTCCTAACTTTCAAGGACTTTCTCTTTATTGATATAAAAGTGCAGGCACTATAAGAAATGTAGAACATCTCTGGCTTCAAGTAAGGTCAGTGTTAAAATGTTCTTCTTTTCCAACGTTTGATGTGTTTGGACTCTGTTTTACCTTTAGGACAAGGTCCTCAGGACCTCGTTTAAACTTTTGTGGACATTGGCAGGCTGGCAGGCAGCACAGTCAATCAGGCTGGGCCCCATCTGGGCGTAAAGGGCTTGGCACAGGTTGGCGGTAGCACCCCTCACGCTGCCGCCCCGGCCATGAATGGTGCCGCTGTGGGTAGATGTGCCCAGGAGGTGCCACAGCAAGGGCAGCACTTTCTGCTCCACCATCTGGGACTTGCGAGGGTAGAGCTCCGTCACGAGATCTGGAGAGAAAGTGAGAGGAAACGAGCTAAGGCTCGAGAGCTGAGGCTAAAACTTTCTACAGCGCTCAGAGTTATCACAGCAAACATACCTGCAACTTTTTCTATAAGGTCCACCTTTGCTTTGCCGTTTAAAAACTGAGCCTTGGTGCAGAAAGGCTGAAGAAGTAGTATGTTATCTGTCATGGAAGCAAAGAATATCACAAAGTCAAATAAAGACAATTCTCCAATTAGACTGAGCCTCTAATTTCACCGACTGCAGAAATATCTGAATGCGTGTACCAAGATTTAAGATAAGTGCATTAATAGCTCCGATAGCAGCAGCGTAGATGGCGTTGTTCTTGGAGTTGAGGTGATTGTCCACGATCGCTGGGACCAGGATGTTCACCACTTGGGACAGGTTGTCCTTCAACAAGTGGATGATTTTCTGTAGAGATTCAAGGGCATACAGGTTGACCTTGCTGTTGGACTCCTGCAGCCTGGCCTTAAAGGCATCAAACACCTGAGAGAAGAGAAGAACAAAGACAGTTTGGTGATGTTTTCATGGTGATGGTGCATGATGGAACCACGACAGCACATATTAAACAGGATGTGAAAAAAATGCTACTACTAACCGGGAATATACTATTTATAACCATGTTGGGGATGTGCTGGCAGTCAGCAACTAGCTGGTCAATTCCTTTGATCCTCTCTCTGAAGTCCTTTGAACCCAGCAGACCTGAGATCTGCTTGATGTATTCGGTCTTGTCTGCAATACTCTGTGTCTGAGATCTGCAGCTGTAGTGGCTGTTAGACTCCCTGTTGATGATGCAACGCATCAAACAGTTTATAAACCTGAGTAAAGCATGAATAACGCACTTTCCACATGTATTGTGCAGTTTTTAAAGCTACCTGTTTGTCTGGTTGAGTGGCTCTCTGGTGAGAGATGAGGCCCTGACTGTACCACTGCCTGGGAGGGAGCGTCTACCCCTGGCTGACTGGGTGTCTTGGGGCATTTCACCAAGACCCTATTAAAAAAAAAAAAACAACAATCTCCAGGTCAAATGACAGCAAAAGCAAAAACACCAACGTTGTGTAAAAAACACCGTACCTTTGTCTTGAGGGTGAAGACAGTGTCTTTGACAGTCGGCAGGTCTTTAGTGGGGATATATTTCTCCAGAATCTTGTCAAAGTCAGGGTGGGATGACAGAGACAGCAGCATTCGACGCCCAAAGTACCTGTGGGTTGAACCAGTGTAATAGTGAGATCTCACTTAGACACTAAGTCACACAGTTTGTCTGGTGTAAATTCTGGCTTCTCAGTGATGATGCTATCTTTAGCCATGCAGATGTCATCCCCATAAATCAGCCGATAAGCAGGAAAAGCTACTTTTATTTTTCTTTAACGTTTGTAGATATTTATTGCAGTCATACTAAATAATGTATGAACCAGAATGCAGGTGTAAATAATGTATGTGTTGCAATATACTGCTGCTTTGTACTCCATAATATTAAAACATGTTTTTGTTTCTTGAGTAAAATCTGACACTTTTGATACTGTCAACATTTTATACAACATTATAGGCTTAGACTACTAGTTTGTTTTTCTGGTCACTCAGTGGATTTCATGGCATGCACTAACCAACCATTCGCTTTTTTTCACCTCGCCCCCGAAAATATTAATGAATCTCACGAAAGTTCATTTGTGCAAACACAAAAGTTAAAACCGAATATGTGTACGGCTCCAACTTATACAACTTATACAATCCTAACTGAAAGTACTGCCTCTACGTACCTGGCTTCCTGTGAGGAGTCTTGTGCGAGTTTGGTGACGGCAGGCAAGATTCTGTCGTTGAGGTCCTTACCTCCAGACAGAAGACGGACAGCACCAACCTTCTCGACCAGATTAGCCAGATGCTGGGCAGTGCATTTTCTCACCACTGCGTTCAGGTGACTATCAGAAAAGGGGGAACCAGTTCAGAAATCAAAGATTTAAATTTGAAAAACTATTTGGAGTTAAGAAGAATTTCACTGTGTGTGTGTGTATGTAGACAGACATACTGACCTGAGTCCTCCAGATAGTAAAGCATTGATGCCACGTGTGGGTGTGCAGTGCTGCACCATGCAGTCCAGTGCGGCATCCACATCCTGCCTAATGAAGGCGTTACACTCCCCGGCCTTCTGCAGTAAAGCTTTAACTGTCCCCTCCAGTTCCTGATCCATTGCTTTCTGCAGGTGGGTGTACAAGTCGCCCAGCGTACACACTGCAACCCTGGACACACCTGACCGCAGGTTCTTCACCTAAATAAGATGGACATGATTAACACTTCACGGGGAAAAAGGATCATTCCAGCATCAGACAACAGGGATAGATATCAACAATGTCTATCTGACAAAAAACAGATATGAATATAAAAAGCAGTGAAGCAGTTCAGGTGGAGTAAACCAGCAAAATGAACACAAGTCCGAGTGATGTGGGAGTGTTATACAACAAGTTATACTACCTCTTGAATGAGAGACAGGCAGACATCGTGAAGCCTTCCCTGGAGTGTGTCTGAGTGGAAGTGAGCCAGACTGCGCAGGAACGTCAGCCCCTCGATCTTCTTCTCCCTGAAATAAATAAAAAATGACACAGTTGATTTTTTGTTGAACAAATTTAAGCAGTTATTAATTATCTAATAAACCGTTATGTATGATGTACAACTGATGTATGCTACAAAAGTATAACTAATATACCTTATCTAATATATAACTGTACAGCAAAGCATTTTGTTACTCGACAAATATCAATATTTGGAATGACTGTAATTTAATATAATAATCAATACCTGCAATTGCAATTTCATCACTTTCTATATTTTATAAACTGTCAGTATGATGGATGAAAACTAACAAAGCTGAGTGACATGCAGCCTTTCAGTGTTTCTCACCAGTCATCAGAGCTCAGCAGATTAAAACTCTGCGTCAGTGCCAGGTCGGGCTTGGAAAACGGACACAGCTCTAGAGGCTCAGAGAGGTTTTTCTTGTGGCCCGTACTACCAGGGGACAGCTCATCTGAATGGCCCGTCAGACAGCACACAGCACACAGACAAACAGATTCGGTCTCATGTTACATCTCTATCAGTCTGAGAACAAGCGGTGTGTGTGGGTGGCGGTGCATTAACAGTGGGTTGTCAAAACAAAGCTTTGTGGCACATTATCCAAAGCAAACATCTTATTCACCCATGCTCCGATGGCTTTGACAGTCTAATTAATGTTCCAACATTTTCTATAAACAAAGACCTGTTAAAGCACTGGTTCATGCATTTATAATGTGGTGAAATGCTGCTAAATTGCACGCCAGTGTCAGACCAACTAAGAGATGATACATAGCAACATAATAAAAATACACAGTGACATTTTTAGTTGTTTTGACATTTGGTGTAGATGAAGTCCACTAACCTGAGCTGTGGGACAGCGATGGTCGAGTTCTTCCAAGGCTAGGGGCCCTCCTAAGGCGGGACGTGTTTTTGGGGTTGGGTGGCACCGTGGGGGGACTCGGTTGGTGGGGTGGAGTGAAGCACTTGGTGGGGCTCTGGGGTCCTGGTGGGCTGACAGGACTGTTGGGGCTGATAGGGGACTCATCAGAGAGAAGGTCTGCTTTGGTGGAAGTCAGCATGCTGCCGTTCAAATGCAGATCTACAGCAGAGAAAATCAACATTTCTAACCGGACATTTCTAAGGACGTCCTTGAAAAAAACATATTTACAGCCAACAGTAAATTCAAAAGTATCCTGAATTCACAAATCTTTCTCTTGCCTTTGATGATTAATGCTCTATTCTCCTCTGTGGGTGAGTCAGACAGCATTTGTCTGACTCTGTGGCGGATTTTGTCTCGTGTGTGGTCCCCTTGGCTGAACTGCCCCTCTTGCTGATCCAGATACTGAGGCCGCATCTTATCCCGGCCAAACCTCGCATTCTTCACCCTCTGCTGCACATGCATTGGTAGAAAAAAAACACCGGGTGAGTAACAGGAAACTTTGTATGGTGTACTATGATTTACCACAGGACAAAGTGTGACTAACCTTAACCTCATCTGAGCGCGGGCTGTCATCACTGTCTCGCTGACTGCCAGACAGACCGCGGTTGTAGATGCCTGCTGAGAGATCAGTGGGGGGTTTGGCCACAGGATCACCCTGCTCAAGTGACAAGGCGACTCCTGGATGGCCGGAGGAGACTGCAGTGCCAAACATGCCTGAGGAGCATGGAGGGGATGTTTTCAGATTATCAGAGAGGTAGAAAGCTTCTCTACTGCAAAAAGAATCGTTGATGAGATCTACTCAAAGTCATATGTTTGTGCGTGGTAAGAAGGAAAACAATGCCCACTGCAAAGGCTTTGGGAAGCATGACACTTGCCTTTCAGTCTGTTGTAAAACGGCAGTGAGCAACCAAGCAGAATATTGGACAACAAAATTAAAGATCTGCAGAAACTGACCTCTTCCAATGACTCCTTCGGGCATATCTGTGGCTGGTGAGTTCCTGCTGCTGTGGCTCTGCGACCCTAACAATCAGAAGAGAGGATTGGATTTAATTATTTAAGCACACAAAATATTATTACCAAGTGAATCCAGGAAAAAGCTCTCCCTTGTTTTGACATCACTGCTGACGCACCTTTGGCAGGCTTCAGTGCTCTGACTGATTCACGGAAGGCTGGTTTGACCAGTGGAGGTGACGGTCCTGACGTCTCTTCTTCAGTTTTGATTGTTCCGTTGGAGTAAGTGACTCTCTGGCCAACGACACCCACCTCAGACGACAGCTCGTTTCTCTGAGACAATCCTTTACAAAAAGGAAAAAAAAGAAAAAGAAAACAGATGTCAGTAAGATAAACAAAACAATAAAACTTATTGTGCAAAAACCATTTTTATCCATTTTATACCTTGAAGGCTGCTAAAGTCCATGGACACGGAAGACCTCAGTTTTGCAGAAGGCACTCTTGCAATGCGAGGTTTCATTCCTGAAGAGGCTGAGTTTCCCGGGCTGTTGACAGATATGACAGAAGCAAGAAATGATGCTATACAAATGCTTCAACAGACTGGGTACCAGGTCACAACTGCTTTAACATGTCACCAGGACTGTGACAACATTTGCTCAATTAACTGAAATGAATTGAACAACAGGTACCTGAGCTGACTAATGTCCCTACATACTGCAGTTACAAATGGAAAAAGTGGTGCAGTGTGCAGTGGTGGAAGAAATAAAAACAGGTGGATCCTTCACCTGGTTTTGATGCCATTGAAGCTGGAGTTGACGACTGAGCTCAGGCTGGAAAGCCCGCTCTCGCTGGCTGAGGTGGTAAGCATCGGAGAGGTGTGTGATGGTGAGTCCAGACCCAGATCCAGTCTCAAAGCTGAGTCAGGGCTGTCTGGATCTGAATTGCTAAGGCTCACTTTAGCCCTCTTCTTGGCAGCACTGTTACGCAGTGAGCGCAGTGAGTTCAGCATCTGGAAGCAGCAACACACAAATTGGCATATATGAGCATGGAAAGTTGTATTAATGGAACCAAACTTCAACCCTCTGAACTAGCACACTGTGCCCCCGTGCCTTTAGAGTGTTTCTGGACTATTAGATGATGAGAGTGCAAGTTGGAACTTGCAGTGTCCTATATTCTTCATCTTACTTTTCTCACAAAAAAACAAAACAAAACTGATTTTCTGACCTCCTGCATGTCCAGAGGATCATCCTCTTGAGAATCTTGCACTGCACTGATGCTATCAGGGTCCAGATTAAGGTCCTTTTCAAGCTGCTGATTCTGAGGGCTGCCTGGAGCATTGGACCTCAGGTCGTTATGAGACTGGAACTGCTCTGCTGTAGGGACAACCGGTGATATAGATAGAGTTGTCCTGGTGCTGCTCAGAGCCCGGCGGAATGATGAAGTGGAAGAAGAACTCACGAGGGACGCACGAAGAGGCCGGGGAGAGCATCTGCTGGAGACACTGTCTCCTGATAGAGGAAAACAAAGAGAATAATAAAAAAAATTTAAAAAAACATGATACAAAGAGGTCACAACATTTTTACATTCAGCTGTCATGTCAACTTCTTCTATTTTTCCTAGATTACCCTTTGCTGCGCCTGTTGGGTCACTCCAGGGGCTGGTGTCCTGCTGGTGAGGGCTGTTCTCTCTCTTGTTGGGCCAGGTGTTGGACATAGAGAGGGACGAATCTACATGACGCCGAGACAGTGTTGGAGTAAGCATGCCTCCTGGGAGCATAGCCAGTGGATAAGAGGGCAGCAGGAAGGAGCCAGATGTGGTGGGGTTTGAAGGGAGGGAAAACGTGCGCTCTACACTGGGGTTCCTTGAAAGCATGCGGCCCTTGGGTGTCACTGTTAAACAGGACATTCACACGTCAAGACCCATGAAAAACTGAGGTGGGAACATGGTTCAGGAATGGCTGGATGTTAAATAATGATAATGACTACTTACCAATATCTGGATCAGAGAAGTTGGTGGTTTTAAAGATGTCAGGGTCTAAGTTGAGACTTCCACTTCTTCTGAGGCGTGCAGGGGATGCCCTTCTCCTGGAGGACTGTGGCTTCGGAGGCTCTGCAGAACCTAGATGGAAAGTATATTTTTGCCATTCACGCTATAAACCTAACAGTACTGCACAATACTCAAAGAAACTTCTTTCATGACAGTAGCGATACCCTTGTAGATGATGATTTAAAAAAGGTGTTCAAAGTTGCCGGTTTTACTAATTTATGTCTCTTTGCCTCAGTGTAGTTACTTCCTACGTGTTGTTAGTTTAACAGTTACATGTGTAACAACAAGCGATACAAAAGTTATCCGCTGCTGTACCATCAGACTACAGAGCAGCTTCTTTCCTGAAACTAAGAAGATTTTACGACTTATTTTTTTATCCATTTCTATATTTTTCTTTTTTGGGTAGCATGAAGGGGCGACAGCTTTCATTGTACACCCTTGTGTTGTAGAATGTTAATTAAATGAACCTTATACATGAGTAGAGAAGTAGAGAATTTTGCACTGTTGAACAATGCTTCTGGTATTCGATCTATCCAGGGTCTTTCTAAAACTTATTTTATACACACAAAAGTTCATGTTCAACAAAAGTTAACAAATTCTCCTGAACTTTTGGCTGAGATGTTTCTTCTTGAACAGTCCTTAATTCAGATACAATTAAAAAAAACACACATCTTGGCTGAAGATTCGAGGCATTGGAGAGGTCAGACTGATGATTAGACGGTTTACTTTACTGGACTAGTAAATACTGCTGACAAACTTTGCAGTCATAAATTCAAAAAAGATTCAAGCCCAGTCTTGTCTTTGGGAACAGACCGTTCAGACACAGAGAGGCTACGAAAAGGGGGACACACATAACTGCAGCCATAAAAACTGGATATTTACACAATAACATTACACAACAGTGGAAAAATCTAGCAAAGCGCACAATTGTTTTTTATAGAGAATGGGGGAAAAAAAGACTGCATTCAAATATTCTAAGCACACTTCTTTTACTTTTAACACATATTTAAGTTATTTAAGAGTTACCACGAACATGTGTACCTGTGTTGCTCTCATAAATGAGAATCTGGCCATTCCCTTTCCCCAGTGCTTCTTTTTACTGCTCGTGTCCAAAGTGAGGGGTAAGCAGCTGTTAGCGGGTCATTTTTAACACTGACAAGCTGCTATAAACCCACGATCCCTTTGTGGTTACAGCACCAAACATTTACTAGGCTGGATTTTCTAACGCAGTCCACTAATTGATACTGATATTCACCCAGAGCATGAATCTCATGTATTAGGGCCTCCTTTTTTTTAACAACATTTTCTTTCCTGTGTAAGATTGAGACATCTGAGACTTGACATTTGAAAAAATTCTCTCACAATTAGCCTGCCTCACTGCAGAAAGCTCAAAGTGTTTACTGAACGTACTAGGGTAAACGTTGTTTCATAGAGAGTATACAGTGTATCTGACAATGTGAACATTTTAAGGTAAAATGAACTAACAGCAGGGTAGAGTTTACAAAACTAGACAGCTGGTGAGGGTCTTTCTTCCGGTGTATTGTGGGACTGGTATCTGCCTTGCAACTGTGCTCATCTTAGGGCTTTTGGTGACATGTGGCACAGTGACTCCTTTAACTCAACACGCTAATCCAATCCAAGCTGCCCTTGAGTACAGCTGACCAGTCAACTGCATTTGTCACCTTGTATGGAAGTAGTGACACTTACTGAAACTAGGTATGTAGGTCTCTGGACTCAGCTTCCTGGACAGGGGAAGGAAATCCTCACTGGCCACCTATTACAAGGCAGAAAAATATTTCAATTATTAGCAACAGTAGAGGTTAAAGTTCAAATAACTGACATAAAGCAATCCTTAAACAAACAGGAGTCTAAGTGTAATTCCATCCACTGGTCTAAACAAAAGGGATGTAGCAGATACTTGGCCAGCTCAGACAAGGGACACCGGCATTTGGGTGGATCTCCTGCTGCTGTAAACAGACTTAACTAAACTGTTCTCATAAAACTTTAACTGCCAACCTACAATATGTGAAATCTTGGTCTATGATAAATAAATCAAGTGGAGAGATGCATTTATCTCAGCATTTGAGAGAGAGACAGAGAGAGAAAGAGTGTGGCTGAGGTTAGTCCCGCTGCCTACAATCTGATCAACACTCATCAAGGAGCACTTTGTGTGATTGCAATCAACACTAGAGCTGTAAATAAGCCATGTTTTACAAGCATAACCCTGTGATATTACCAATTATGTTTCACGCCTCCTTCAGTAAGTGATCTGTGTGGTAATGGGGTTGCTGGGAAACAGACGCTGCTGTAAACACAAGGTTTTTTCAAATGGAGGCTCTGAGCTGGATAATAGTTTCCAGAACAAAATATGGTCAATTAATACCTCCTGAAACACTCCTATCCTAACCATTGGCTTATTGGTTATTAGAATAGAGCTGATAGCTTATGTTTAACACATAATTTTAGTTTGTTGTTTGCTAATAAAACAAGATATATAAGTATTACTAATAAAGTGGTAGGATCACCATTGTTACAAGGTCTACTCCCAAGACAATGTATGCTCATTTTTGCAGGGACAGTGTCACAGTGCAAGGATATGAGTCACTTGCTGTATTTCTTCTAGAAACAGTGCCAGTGATGCTGACGTGATATTTTAACCTGTCTATTCTTCTCTGTTTACAATTGCGTGAGAGCCATGTATTTAACAATGCAACTCAGTCTATTGATACCCTACCAACAGATTAATTTCTAATAATGTAAATAAAAAAAAGAGAGGCAGGGTGTCTCTTATCAAGCATTATGAGCTGTCTAGACAACATGTTGCTTAGAAAGTGTGTGTATGAGCTCTCTAGACAATATGTTCCTAAGGAAGTGCATGTCTGAGGATGCAGTGATGACAATAATACACACGAGCAGAGGTTGATTCAAAGGGACACACAACTCTATGCAGTAAGATGTAACTGTATACAGCATCACGAGAGATATAACTACATTTAAAAAGGCCCTACCTGTGAGGAAAATGCCACCTCTCAGATTTCTTTAGTCTTTTTGGACTTATGCCTTTAGGTGTGACTCAGCTTGTCCAAATGACAAGTGTAAAATTATGAGAGTAGACAAACTGTCAGCACTCAGATAGTTGAGGATAAATTCATTGTTACTGCGGTTTAGCCTCTGTAAACTAAGCAAGACTGGAGGGAGAGGCAGACAAAAGCAATGAAGCAAAAATAACCTCCTTTCATGCTCTTTGCAAGCACTGCACTTGCTAACTGATTGGGAGCAAATCAACATAACCTGGCCACTGAGATGCTCTGTAATTTTCAATATGACAAACACTCGGGTGCTCCTAAAACCTCTGTATGGCCAGTCAACAAACGACTGATTACGGCCTAATTGCTTTGGAGTATTTCTAGGAAAAAAAGGGTGAATGCTGCTTGTTGAGTCAATAGCTGCTTCATTCATTAATGTCAATCAATGACAACTAAAAAGGACAAAATGACCGCCTGTTATCAGGATAAACTAACTTACAACACGCCAGAATAAGGGTCTTATTTTGACAGAGATCGCAGTTGGGAAAGCATATGCTAAATCTGTGAATGTTCCCAGAAGACTTAATTATCACTACAGATAAGTGAGAATGCAGCAAGTCAACAATGATGCTGAACCCCACCTGTTCAGAGCACTTTCCATTGGGAGTATTGCATTGCTGGTCGTTCTCAGTGGGTGAGAAGCTTGAAATCTCCCAGGGTAGTTTATTCTTCCCTTTGCCCGCGCTGACAATCCTCCTTTGAAGTGGCAGGTCATCAGTAAGGGAGCCTAAGCTGCCATAGCCGTACAATCGGTCGCTGTCCGGTTCAGTTCTGTGGCTCCTGGCGCTGCTTATCCGCCCTCCGTTCATCACCCAGTCGAGATCAGCTCCAGAACCGTTCTGTAGGGAGCCCCGCTGTCCTGGTTTGGGCACCACCAAGCCATACTCCACTGTCCCTTCTGAGGAGAGTTTCGGTAGGACGTGCCTCGCTCGTCTTGCCTGTACAGCTGCCATAAGACCCTCTGCATCCTCGTTGAGTTCAACCATGTCCACAGCTTTCATCAGGGGCTGCTTTTTCCCTGTGTCAAGGCAATGGTCAAAAACAGCAAACAGCTCAAGGGTGGCGTGGCGGACCTTCCTTTTGCTGTCTGCCAGGTATGGTGCAACCTCAAAACAAAGCTTGGGGATGTTGAAATCTTTCCTAGGATGAGTGAGCATAGCTGCCATAATGATGTTAAGGACATCTTCCCGAACCCTTGAATTCTTGTGCTTTAAGTTGCCAACGACAAGGTCCAATATTTGTTGCGGCGCAACGGTTTTCATCAGCTGGCAAAACACATTCATGTATTCATTTCTGGTGACGGTGCGAGTGTCCCCTAAGGCCTTCAAAGCCACTAAAACGATCAGTTTGAAATATTTATCTACGCCTGTATCCAGCTTCTGAATGAGTACGTTTAAAACTTGTAATGTGCCATACAATACTTTAAAATTACTGTCATCCAGAAGCCTCGGGAGAAAATTGATGAACTCCTCAATACTGCCAGACGGGACTGATTTCATGTCCACGTCTGAGAGGATGCGTTTGAGCTCTTCCACCCCATTCGTGCGATTCTGGTAATTCTTCAGGTCCAGAAGTTGCTCCTGTAACTCCTGGGAGATCAATCCGGGTATCATTATTGATGGTCTTGATGGATATGATCAAATCTGAGAAGCCAAAGAAACGAGCACTGCTGCGATCCTGTTAGGAGAATAATAATATTCCTCCTGTTTACTTCGTGCTTTCATCCTGAGTGGTTGGTGTTGGGATGTTTGTCAAGCTGTGAACACAAAAACACATGAGCACATTTTATGTTTGCAGTGAAATTAAGGTTGAGAGTTTCTCCATCACAATGGACACAACCACTTGTAGCTGTCAGTTAGTTATAAACAGAAAAGGTTGCGTACGTTATTCCCTGTTACTATTAAGTGTGTCGACAGGAGCCTTTAGCCAGTTATACGACACTGAGTAATGTCTTCAATGGGCTTATAATCAATCCCTGACTACGTTACCGTTAAGCAGCCTACATTAGTTATCTTACGTAACTATACACAGCTAACCGTTTCAAACGGTGCTAAGCTAACTGTGTGCTAACTGGTGTTTAAGTGTTAAAGTGCTCGGCTGACCGGGCCAGCAAAGTTAGAGCAGAAAACAGCAGGAGAAAAACAGACCTTGCATTTCTTCCTCTTGGCTCCTCTTCGGTCGGTGTCGCTCGACGATACTATCTAATGTTACGTCCAAAACAAAATGTCCATGTCGTGCTGCGGCAGCTACACTCCTGTGAGTGCAGACGTTCTTCCCCTCCTCGGTTGTTTTCTTTAAAGCTGGTTAATCTGGAGTGTTGGATGTTTGGAGGCTACAGGGGTATTCTCGCACACACACACACTCTCTCACACACTCTCACACACACACATACACATGCACATGCACACACCGAGGCAGCAAAATGGCGAATACATGTCGCAAACTGAGCGCTTCCATGGTGACGCGAGCTCCAGGCTCCTCCAGGCGGTGTCATGAGCGCAGAGCTGCAGCCACACTGTGATGGAAAGTGGAGCTAACACAGCCCACACACTGAGATATAACATATATATTACAATATAGTCTCAATGTTAGGTCTGTGCACTTTTATCTGGTCTAGAAGTTATCACATGTATGAAAGAAGATAACATCATGTGATTTTTATTGGTTACTGTTTGTTTTATTTTTGCTATACTCAAATAAAATCTATTTTAAAAATAAAATATAGTCTTAATGTTAGGTCTGTGCACTTTTATCCTGTCTAGAAGTTATCACAGGTATGAAAGAAGATAACATCAAGTGATATTTATTGGTTACTGTTTTATGTGTGCTATACTCAAATAAAATCTATTTTTTCTTTAACTGATTTTTGGAGATAGCATATAATATAGCTCAAGGGTTTTTTACAGCTATAAGTACTCATAAATTAGCAAATTAGATTAGATATACCTTATTCCTACTACCACAGGGAAATTTACTTACAGCAGCAGAGGAAAGTGTAGCATACACTACAGTTAGAAAAAAGTAGAAAAGGCAAAAAAACAACAACAACAAAAACACAATAAACAGACAGAAATATCTATCATCACAATAAACACGAACCATCACAATAAACACAAACCTTCAACCTTCAAAACAGACAAGTACTGAGGATAAAAGTGGCGTGATATATAAAAAAGAGTATTGTAATGTAAAGTGACCATAGTGTAAGAAATATTGCAAAGAAAGTGACCATGATACAAATAATAATATGTGTGTTAAGATGTTAAGTGTTTAAGATAAGATATAAAGGACTTTATTGATCCCACACCAGATAAATTCATTTGTTGCAGCAGCTATAAGGTGTATAAGAAAAATAGAAAAAGTAAGTTATACACTTTATACACCTTTCAAGTATATGCATATGCATGTTTATTAGCATTAGTAATTAAGCGTTCAGGATAAGATAGACTTTATTGACATTTCACATGAAATTTATTGTATGTTCCTGTCTGTTTTATTTGTGCTATACTCAAGTATGCCATAAAGAAAATTATGGATATAGCATATAACATAGACCACAGAATAGTGATATATAAAATATCATTTAAAAGTGTTGGGCTACATTTCTTAAAATCTAATTACTAACAACAACAACTGTTTAAGATAAGATAAGATAGACTTTACTGATCCCACACCAGGGAAATTACAGTAGCTCACAATATACAAGGTGAATAATTAAGAAATAATATTGAAGTTAAACACTATATATACCTTTCAAGTATACGGATATGCATGCTGGATCATTTCACAGAAATAATTGTATGTATGTGCATCTTAGTATAGAAGAAGAATATAAGAATAGAATAGATACTTTGTTGACCTGGCACTCTTGACCATTTTGTTAATTATACAGTAAATATAATTAACACAGGAAAAATAACAAATAACTATTACACGGTGTAGTATAATTCAAGTGAGATGTAAATAAGGGTATGCATGTATAAAGTGAAATCACAACAGTAAAAACAGACATTAAGTAAGCTACATTAAGTCATGGTGTAGCAAATCCCATGACGAGTTTGAAAATTAATCTCTATCTCTATTTGTTTTATTTCTTATTTCTATAAAAAAAATGTTTTACTTTTATTTGTACAGATCTGAGCACAGGTTTAATTTCTTAACACAGGGTTAATTTAAATTCAGATTTATCTCATAGCGTGGTTACTGTGTTATAGGTTAATTTGACCTCAGATCAGAATAAGATCAGAATCAGAAATACTTTATTAATCCCTGCAGGGAAATTGTTTTTGTTACAGCAGCTCCCAAACGGTAAGTGAGATAGTAAGTGATAGCAAGAAAAACAATAGCAAGAAAACAAAACTTTAACAATACAATATTCTATTTTAAACACTATATACACATGTATAAATAACAGTTAAATAAAACCAGTAACAGTACAATAAAAACCAAGTATAGTTTATATAGCATGCCACTTCTATCCTCAGTACTTGTCTGTTTTGAATGTTAATTGTTTTTCGTGTTTATTGTGTAGGTATTCTGTCTGTCTGTTTAATTTCTGTGGATTTTTGCCCTTTTACTCGATTCTACTTCTGTAGTGTATATTACACTTTCTGCTGCTGCTGTAACAAGTGAATTTCCCCGTTGTGGGATAAATAAAGTATAATCTAACCTAATCTAAGTAACAGTGAACTACCTGGATGCCTACTGCATGCTTGAATTTCCCTCGAGATCAACAAAGCAATTATTTATTTACACTTTATTTCGCCTGTAAAATATTGGTAAAGTTCACTGTAACTCTTTTTTTCTCGGCTTGCCGACATGGACGTAGCTCTTCCTTGTACACAGCCATAAAGGTCGTTTTATTTTGAAATCAGAGCGGAAGTGGGTGTGCTGCTCCCGCAGCTCGTCGGTATAAGAGCTGCTCTGTAGCTTTGTGGCTAGGCTGGTTGGCAGTAGGTTGTTTTCCTGATAGCCGCCCGGGGTTCCCAGTCGTCGCCGCTGAACTCCGCCACTGCAAAAATAAAAAATAAAAAAAAAATCGGTCATTACAGCGGCACACCAGACGGACTATAGGTTACAGGTTTGTTGCGGTTAATTTGACGATACACAGATGTCCTTTGACAGCCAGCTATAACGTCACGTTTTGTGTCTGTCAGCCATGTTACTGTATATCAATCAATGATGCAGCTAGCCACAGTAACCGTGTTTATTTTTAGCTGCTAACCTTCGCTGACTGCGGTGCAAATGAAACAGATAAAGCCACTGTCGGATATTGTTGACGCCGCGACGGTGACATGACATGACATGTCGATGTTTAATAGAAATATGATCAGCCGTGGCAATTTGTTTGTGCAGGGGGGGAAAAGGTAGATCTGGCCAAGCCGAGGCCCTGCTCTACAAACTAACAGCGCTGTTATTATTGTGACTGGATGTCATAAAGCATCCATGCAGTTGGTTTGAGGGTTAACTTGAGGGTGTATATTATTATTTTATTTATTTTTAGCCTGCACGGCTGGTTAACTTTAAGCAGCGTTAGCATCGGATTAACAACATAACTGCTTTTAGCTTGCATCGCAGTACTGCTAACAGCGGGGTCGGGGAAAAAAACTACTGTATTTACTTCAAAACACCCCTGAATGCATCATACTGCCCATGCATGTTTCCATAACTGTGTGCTGTCATTACGTCATGTTGCACAGGCCTGTGTTTAGTTGGCTTGTAAGTCTCTGGGACAAGATGACAACTGGGGGATTTACAGCATTTCTATTGGTTGTTGATCACATGTCAAGTTAATCAGAACATTTCACTGAATTAGTAGGCTTTAAAAAAAAAAATGTCAACACTGCACTTATATGTTGTTGCTCTCAGATGGACCAGCAGGACCAGTCCTATATGTTTGCCAGTCTGAAACGGCCTCACTCAGAGCAGCTGCTGCAAGGCCTCCAGCTCTTGCGGCAGGATCATGAACTATGTGACATTGTCCTGCGCGTGGGTGATGCCAAGATCCATGCCCACAAAGTAGTGCTGGCCAGCATCAGCCCTTACTTCAAGGCCATGTTCACGGGTAACCTGTCCGAAAAGGAGACCTCCGAGGTGGAATTCCAGTGCATCGACGAGACTGCCTTACAGGTATGCATGGAGCAAGCAGAGCCCTGCACTGATTAACTTCTGTACCATAGTTACTGTTTATGTGACGCTCTTACCCTTTCTCTTCCAGGCCATCGTTGAGTATGCCTACACGGGCACGGTGTTTATCTCCCAGGAAACGGTGGAATCTCTGCTACCGGCTGCCAACTTACTCCAGGTTAAGCTCGTACTCAAGGAGTGCTGCTCCTTCTTAGAGAGCCAGCTCGACGCTGGAAACTGTATAGGCATCTCCCGCTTTGCAGAGACATACGGCTGTCATGATCTGTGCCTGGCTGCCACTAAGTTCATCTGTGAGAACTTTGAGGAGGTTTGCCAGACGGAGGAGTTTTTTGAACTGACAAGGGCCGAGTTGGATGAAATTGTGTCAAACGACTGCCTTAAGGTGGTCACAGAGGAGACTGTGTTTTACGCCCTGGAGTCGTGGATCAAATATGATGTAACTGAGAGACAGCAGCATTTGGCTCAGCTGCTGCACTGTGTTCGCCTTCCACTCCTCAGCGTCAAATTTCTCACCCGCCTATACGAAGCCAACCACCTTATACGAGATGACCACGCATGCAAGCACCTGCTCAATGAGGCCCTCAAATATCATTTTATGCCTGAGCACCGGCTCTCCTATCAGACTGTGTTGTCAGCACGGCCCAGGTGTGCCCCGAAAGTTCTGCTTGCAGTGGGAGGCAAGGCTGGACTGTTTGCGACATTAGAAAGGTAACGATAATATTAATAATTTTTAAGCCGTGTGGAGAACTTTCCAAACTTCTGTGCATGTTTGGCATTTATAAATGGACTAATATGATAATATCTGTCTTTCTCTTTTATTTTTGTTTTCCAGCATGGAAATGTATTTCCCTCAGACAGATTCATGGATAGGACTGGCCCCTCTCAGCGTACCCCGATATGAATTTGGCGTCGCAGTGCTGGACCACAAAGTGTATGTGGTGGGAGGCATCGCCACACACATGAGACAGGGCATTAGCTATCGGAGACACGAGAGCACAGTGGAGAGCTGGGACCCTGAAAGCAACACCTGGTCCTCTGTGGAGCGTATGGCAGAGTGCCGCAGCACGCTTGGGGTGGTGGTTCTAGCCGGTGAGCTTTATGCCCTTGGAGGCTACGACGGCCAGTATTACCTCCAGTCTGTGGAGAAATACGTCCCCAAGTTGAAGGAGTGGCAGCCCGTGGCACCCATGACAAAGTCCCGGAGCTGCTTTGCCACAGCTGTGCTGGATGGCATGGTGTACGCTATTGGAGGCTACGGCCCAGCCCATATGAACAGGTACTAAATTTAATTTAACATCTTGTGTGTTAACTAACCTGATCGACAAACTAAATGATTTTGGACAGCAGCATGTCTAATGGGTAGATTATTATGAAGATTAATAACTGTATCTTGATCAGCAGATTTCCTAATATTTAACATGGCACTGTAGCTGCTCAGTTTGTATCATCACATAGGCCCAAAACATGCGACTAACCATTCACTGTTCCTAGAGACGGCCTTTGACATCAGAAACGTAATGTTGTGTTGCTCTACCACACCTTGTCTTTGATCTCAGTGAAAAGCTTCCAGCTCTGTTCGGCCCCTCTAACCTGGCTTTCTGTCTCAAGGTCTTGTTAGTTATTTAATAGAACTGGCAATCAAGTGAAGGATGTCAAGTGCTGCTGAGAAAATGGCCAGGGCCCTGTTAATGAGTGAAGAGGAGTCATAACAGAAGTGGTTTGCTGAAGTTTCATTGAAAGGGTGCTGCCAGGTTAGACCTCTGTTGTTGCTGTGGATCTCTAGAGTGCAGCGTCTGTTGCTTGTTTCCTTGACTCCCGAAGCCCCGCAGGAGAATGTGTTTGGACAGAGAATCTTTGGGGACTACTTTTTTTCTTTTCCCAGTGGTTTATATGTCTTTGCATACTGCAAAAACAATCCCAGATTGCCAGTGTTCCAGTTGCTGTCAGGGAGTTCATTTTGACTCCGGTCACATTTAGTAATTCACCGCTGCCAGTGGTGGCCTCATTACTAGTTGCACCGGTTGTGTGTGTCGTAAGACCGCTTGAACAGTTGTCCTCTTTCTAGCTTGAACTAAATCAGCCAAATTAGGTTCGATATCTCTAAATTAAGGTTGCATGTGAGGTAGATTCTTCACCCCTGATATGTCGTTTGATGATCATATAGATGTTTTGGCATGTTGTAGAGAAATTACTACAAATTACACATAATTAACAATACATTCCAAAGAATATTTCATGTTATTAGATCCATCCAAGGGGTGGGAGAAGGGATCAATTTACACTTGAACTTTCTAACCACTGTGTGTGTTTTTTGTTCGGATGCACACAGTGTCGAACGGTATGACCCCAGCAAGGATGCCTGGGAAATGGTAGCCCCCATGGCAGATAAGAGGATCAACTTTGGAGTAGGTGTAATGCTTGGCTTCATATTTGTGGTGGGCGGACACAACGGAGTGTCGCACCTGTCCAGCATTGAGAGGTACGATCCACATCAGAACCAGTGGACAGCCTGTCGGCCAATGAATGAACCACGCACTGGTGAGTTTACGTCATGTTTTAACTCTGGGATTTTAAAATGTATGCCATTAGCCACATATAACAGTGACGTCGTCTTACAGGTGTGGGCTCTGCCATCGTGGACAACTACCTCTATGTGGTGGGAGGTCACTCTGGGTCATCCTACCTGAACACTGTCCAACGCTATGACCCCATCTCAGACAGCTGGTTGGACTCGAGCGGCATGATGTATTGCCGTTGCAACTTTGGTCTGACTGCCCTTTGACCTATGGCCCAGCCAGCTAGGACCCAATAAGAGAACTTAGACACAAAGACGTTTCTTTTTTGTTGTCTCCTCTCCTCCTCCTTCCCCACATTCATCCTCCAGGTGCAGAGGAGCGCTGCACACCAACGTGAACACCAGAGGAGGGCAAGCCTGCTAGGTGGATGGATGTGCCGGGCTAGCTGGCTGGCTAGAGGGGAGGGGGGGGCCCCAAGGCATTGCTGCAGAGATGAAGAGCTACAAAGTTGTGCGGGAAAGCGATGAAGACGATCGGACAGCTGTTGTCACGGGAGCGAGGAGACTACCGTTCTACTGCTGCTGGACCACAATGAGGACTCTGAGCCATTTCCCAGAGGATTGTGGGAGAAAACTTGTCACTTTTTATTTCGAAAACTTCTCTGTTATGTTACCAGACATTGTTTAGTTTTTTTTTGTTTCCCGTCATGCCATTATCGTGTTTAACACTTAAATCTCTCTTTAATTTCCTCGCTGCAACTGGAACCATGTGTTCAAATTTTGTAGAACACCGCAGTTTGCCGCCGTGTTTGTATGAATGTGGTTGTTGGCCATGTAGTGTGTGTATGTGTGTATGCTCGAGGGGTACATGCATGTCAGGATCGTTTGTTTGTTTGTATTTTGTTACGTGTCTGCGTGCAGAACTGACGCTCAGGCTCAGCGACGCAGGAGTTCTGCATCAAAATCAGTGCTTCACAAAAAAGAGAAAAGTTGGAATCTTTATATTTTCTCAAAAAGGGCTGCCTTTTTTTCTCTCTTGTAAATAGTCTAAATGAAATATATAGATATGAATATATCCTCTAGTGCATTGCCTGTAAATGTTTTTCTGCACTGGGTCACTAGTGTGTGTGTGTGTGTGCGTGCGTGCAGATGTGTGTGTGAGTGTGTAGTTTGATTTCAAGGGTCAGTGTGGAGGTGAATGACGAATTCTCCTGTGAGTGTTTGCCACTAGTCTCTGCTTCATCCTCGGAGCCATTTAAAAAAAGGAAAAAAAAATCTCCATGTTCTAGCTTCTGTTACATCTTCCTAAGGTCAGGTCATGAACTTCTTGCTACTCTTCACATTAGATGAAATCGACCTTGGCCCTCTTTTCACCCTTTGGTCTGTACACAATACCAACTGGTGCTATATTTAGGATTCAGGATTCAGCTGTTTGTCTGTGTTGCCTCACATAATTAGGTCAACTTCTGTTCAGCCTCTGCTACACCACCGCGTTTAGATATTTGTTATTTATGTGCATTAAAATGCGGATAATTTATGGGCCCCTATCCATGCAATAAAATAAAGTCCTACTGAAAGGGAAGCCTGTGGTTGGATAACCACAAACTTCTCTCTGACAATTAGCACTATTTATTTATAAAATGCATCCTGGTTAGCATTCCTCTGTCCTCACAGCAGCCCTGTTGCAGGATATGGGCACGCTTAGTTATATCGTCTCAATGCCTGTTCCCAGTACGTCGTTCTTTTAGCTATGAACAAGTCTTTTTTTCTTTCACTGCCTGTGATTGGGTCTGACACCTGCACTCTCTGGTCTTGCTCGCAAGCTCAGGTTTGCAGTAATCCGTTCACAGCTTCATGTGAAGTGCCAAAACAACTTTTTTTTTTTGCAGCTTTCCCACCTCCAGTGCTAGAAACAGCTCCGCTCGTGTGCCACAACTTTCTTTTCACCCTTACTGCTAACATATTAGCTTTTCCATTCTTCCATGCTGTCATATGGAGATGGATGATGATGATGATGATGATGATAAAGCACCAAGGGCTGTGCCAGCCAACTCAGGCCATGTTGCCACTGTCACCAGTCGTGTGTCCTGGGGGGGGAGAGAGGGAAAGAGCAGAGTGCTCACCTGCGTTTTGGACTCTAGGCTAATGGACAGATCAAGCAATGCGCAGCAATAGAGAGGGCTCCAGACTGGGAAAGGCTAGGTGAGGTGTGTCTTGTTGAGTCACTGTTGTTGATGTTCAAGTCTAGTTTGAGTCGCTTTGTGCACTGACGTTTGCACATAAGTGGAAACTTTAACCAAGCTCTGCATTGCACTTACCAAACTATTTGATACATATTGTAATTTGTACATACGTTTTAATTTAGGGATAATGGCATTTAGATAATGCAATAAGACTTCTGTTTTGTGTCTGTCTCTTTTTAAAAAAGCCAAGGCATCTCATATTGCTGTAACAGAAACCCCACATGGCACGTCCGTTTATTCGCACTGTTTGTTTGGTAATGTCTAATGAAACATCCAAACGGTACCATTGACGTTGCCTCATCCTGCCAGACATCTTGTGTTGTGATTTTGTTGTGCATGCCAGTTATAATTTTATATTTAATTATTCTTTTTTTTTTTTTACAAGGCTCGTGTTTATCTAGCCATATTCAGATGGATCGCTCATAATTTATCAATGGCCAAATTTGATGTATACACCTGTTTGGGGGAAAAACAAAAAAAAAAGGTGTCATCGCCACAAAGTCTTGTAAACGCTAGACAGGACATCTTCCACTTTAACCCTTGTACTCTAAACTTGATGTGTTTGTAAAATGATTACGGAAACTAATACTACAGACGGGAACTTTAAAGACATTTGCCTTGCAAATTGGTCAGGGTGTCACTGGTGAGACATTAAGTTTGTTTTGCATCGCCACATGAAGTACTTTCCTTTTTTGACTTGTGGTTTTGTTTTTCGAAAGAGAAACACATAAGCAACGCAAACGTATTTCTGCAAATATGTCATTTTATTTTAGAAAGATGTGAATGACTTTTGTATTTATGATTTGTATCGTTCTATGTTGTGTAACCTGATTTTGTCTGCTAATTCAGTTTTTTTTTTCTCAATTGTACTAGATTTATGTTCAGTCACTTAACAGCCACGGCACTAATTACGCAGGCGTAATTATGTGCTGCTGCCATGATTCATCTAGCATCACTGTTGTGTGTATGTGTGTGTGTGTGAGTGTGTGAGATGTCATGATTTCTGAGGTGTACACTAACTACTACTTTAATGAATTTTGGAGAGACGCTGATGAAAATCTGCAAACGTGAACCTGCAAAAAGAAAGGGATGTTTTAAAATTGAGTTTGTACGCATTTTTATTATTATGGCCTAACCAATGTCATGTTTTTTGCCACCACTCTCACCAAAGTGCTTGTTCAAAGAAAGCAGATGGATGACTTAACACCTGGTCTGCGTTGGACTGCCACTCTAATGTTTGTGTCTGAGAGAAAAATCCTTTGAAACTGATGTCAATGTTAGCCAAATGACCACTCTGCTTCTTTTACATTTCCCATTGTGCGTCTGAAGTAAAGGTGATGATCTTGAATTTTATATCCTGTGGATCAATACTGGAAGTACAAGATAACCTTAGGTGTAGAAACAGTAGCTTTTCACATTTGATCATGTTTTGATTGAAGACATTTTACATACATTTTAGTCAGTTTGTGTGGTGCAGTTGTACCCAGTTTAAAATAAATGCCTGCCTTAAAAGGTACCGTCTGCTTTTATGTGACTCTCGTTATACCATCCGTGCGATGCACAAGTACGACAAAATAAATCCATGCAAGTGTACTCCAAAATATTTGTATTTACATTTTAAACAGTCTCTGCATAGAAAAAAAGTGAAAACTAGTCACGATCAAGGATATATACTCGACAGGATTCCCTTTCACAAACAGAGCAGAGGCACCGTGTGATACCAGTAATTCTTTGAGGATGAAAACAATTTAAAAATGAATAATGTAAATACATATTCCCTGTGTGGGTGTCTGCAGTGTGTGCTTGGATTTATTGAATTAGTACGTGAATGCTACAAGCTTAGTCCCCGGCAAGCCAAACAGGTAAATATTTAAGTTTGTATAGTCAGAAAATAGAGATTTCAGAACGCCCTTGACATTCACTCACTGTATTAAACCCTTGCCTCCAATTTAAACATTTTAAAGAACAAGACATTAACCTGACATGTACCTTGGCCTCAGACCACAGTGTAAATAGAAAAAGCACCAGTTTAATTGTAGGAACGGGTTGATATGCATTGAATGTAAAATTTAACTGGAATGTGATGTACAGTCACAAACAAGGCTGCTTTATACACCTTCAGAATGTAATCCTTTTAACAACCATTGATCAATCACTCACTGATATTCATTTATGCATATCAACCCAGAACTATTATAGTCCATTATATTCTTGGATTCCAAGCATGCCCAAAATTAAGTAATTTCCATTTAGCACAGTAAGTTTTCTGCAAATTTTTCAGGTGAAACAAAGGAAGTAACGACTGTCAGGAATTAAAAAGTATGAAACAGGATTATAGCAATGTAATGCCGTCAGTGATTTTTTGTTTTCTCTCGTGAGATTGCTGCTCATCTGTGTATCCAACTTGTGACGTGAGGAGTTCACTTGTCGGAGGCGCGGATGTAGACCAGAGAGGACAGCAGCAGGAGCTCCGGTGGTTTGTGCAACAGGATCAGATTGTCACCCCTCAGGCCGTCATAGTGCATCCAGCAGCCGTCTATCTGGAATGCTGCAGAGTAGTGATGCTCCTCCTTGTTGAAGAGTGTGGCGCCCTCCAGTGAGTACCTGTGGAGAAAAGATCTGATAATAACATCTTTATACTGTCCAGGAAGCCTGAAGGAAGAGCATGAATAATAATGAAACATGTTTTCTTTTTTATTTGTTTTAAAAATGTTTTGAAGAAGAATCAAATGTATCTAAATTGAAAACTAAACTGGAATAGTGTATTCAATGACAGCTACTTTACAAATTTACATTACATAGTCATTTAGCAGACGCTTTTATTGTTTTTAAAGTGACTTACAAAAAAGGGAAACAATCATAGTAAAGTGCGACCAGGACGTGTTAGCAGCAACAAGTACTGTGACAGTACTAGAGGGGGGTAGATTTATCATCTCCAGTTGTTGGTAGTGCTAAGAGAGGAGATAGTTATGGGCTGAAATATGTGCCACTAGAAACTGAATTTGAATCACTTCATTGAAAAACAGTTTTTCAATGAAGTGATTCAAATTGAACAATACAATTTCAAATTCTGTGATTCAAATACAGTTTTTTAATGCAATTATTCAAGTTAAACAATTCAAATTCAAATATAATAGATTAAAATTCAGTTTCTGGTGGCACATATTTCAGTCCAAAGATACTCCAAAGGTACCTGATCTGGTAGGAACTGGTAGGGTGTTCCACCAACGGAGAACAACAGATGAGAAGACTCTGGCTTTCCCTGACGGAGCCTGGTGTTGTGAGGTACCATATGCCTGCTTATGGACATTCAAGTCAGTGGTGCAGACTACTTTGTAGGTAAGCATTAGCAATTTGAATTAAAGCGGGCTGCTACACGTAGCCACGAGAGCTCGAGATGACCACAGCCTGTGTCACAGCATGTTGAGTTAGATAAGGCCTGCTTTTCCTTGTGTTGTGACGTGCAATGATTAGAAAAGGTTAGTTGGTCATCAATCATGACGCCTAAGTTTCTCGCTACCCTGGTGGGGGGGTCGAGACATAGGAAGTCAGTTTTGATGTTGATGTCATGGTGTATAATTGGCTGAGAGGACGAGCAGTTGAGTCTTTAAGAGGTTCAACTTGAGGTGGTGTGCCTTTATCAATGTAGATATGTCTGAGAGGCATTCAGTGCGTCAGATGTGTCTACAAGAAGATTTAGTTTACTGATGTGGAGGATGTCACCCTTCTTTTATCTCTCATTGCTTTGACTACCAACACAGTTTTTCTGCCTCGGTTAGGTCTCTTATTCTGCAACTGGTACAAACAAAACTCAGCAGCTTAGAATCTTTCTGTAACGGGAAAAAATGGATCATTTCAGTAGTTTTACATTAAGTCTTTGTCTGACTTTAAATACATCCTACAGACCATGACATCAAACTACATGTACAGTAACATTGTAAATCCACCTCAACCAGACACTGCAAAGAAATATTTGAAAAGAGTACTGAAAAATGTTTAATGACATGCTTTATTGTAAGTCTTGTGGTTTGAGCCTCTCTTATTTGATGCACTAATGTTTTTTTTTTTTTATATCACTGCTTAATTGCTGGACTGCTCACATGACCTCATGTGGCACAGTACAGTTAACGTCCTGCTGTGAGGCTGTGATGTCTTGTGAAGACCTCATACCTGTGCTGACAGAGAGCCAGATGGTAAGGAACATAGGACAGCTCCTCCGACTTCCACTTCTGCATGTTGAAAATGACAAAGGGTGGGGGTCCATGGCAGAAAACCCTCTGAGAGAACTCCCTCAGACCATCACACCTGTACAAAGAAGTTAAAGAAGTTGAAAAAGACCGAACAGAGTTAGAAGATAATGACATTGTGTCCATGTCTCACCCCAGTTGTGAGCAGAGTAGGAGCTTGGGGCAGAAGAATTCATCCACGGCCGACTGAATGGGGTCTCTATGAGGCAGCTCATGAGGAGGGCTGGAGGTGAAGAACGTCAGAATGAAATTATACAACAGGAAAATCACTCACAGCATCCAACAACACACAACAAAGGAAACACCTCAAATACGATTAAGGATTGAGGATTAACTCCTTTATGTCACCTCAAGTGAAGATTTTTAAAGCTCTGTATGTCAAGGAGAAAAATTAAACCCTTCATAACAGACAAAGTCCATACGGCATTTGATATTTTTGATATTTGACACAGTACGACAACACTCTGGCAATGTTCACAAAAGTTTTGCATCAAGTTTACTTAGTAGCATCAGGATATCACACTGCCTGCGTGCAGCATACCTGATGTTGATCGTAGTCTTGATGAACTCCTGGAAGCGTGCCGGGCAGCTCCAGTTGGTGCACAGACTCTCCTGTATGGTGGACATCAGGTTCTCCAGGTTCTCTGTGAAGTTCTCGTGCTCGTTACCAAACAGGTCGATCTCCAGTGCTGCCTGGTGGATCTCAGAGCGGTACTGTCTCTTAGACATCCTGTCCCAGATCCACAGCATCTTCACTGTGGCGTAGTCACAGGAGTCCATCAGGTAGAGGAAATGCTCCACGAACTGCTTGCCCAGAAAGACAGCCAGCTCCCTGGGGAAGCCCTGGTTGTCCCGCAGAATCACATACAGGATCATGAGGAAGCCGTCGATGGTGCAGGTGTTTTTAAGGTTGATTTTGACGTACAGAGGGGTGCATGAGATGGCCTTACGTCCTGCCTTGATGGTAAAGACGCCACCCCAGGGGAGCACAGGCCTCCAGAAGGAGCGGTCCTCTTCATCATTGTTGTTGATGGAGGCACGGATTTCTTCAAACAGCGTCTTGGACCTGGAGAAGAAGCAAAGGAGCTGGTTTGAATGCGGATGCGTTGATTTATTTTAACGCTGAGGAGGCGGCTGATGATGATGATAGAGGCTAACGTTATGCAAATAGTTGTGAGTTAGCTCGAAGCAACAAAACAAGCCACGTAATGGCGAGTTACGTCCAGTTATCCAGCGGGGAAACAGAAACGCCTGCCTAGTTTTTTACAAACGAGCAGCTGCTATCAACTCACCTTTCGAAGTGCAGATTGTTTTCGGTGTTTGAAATTAGCGTCTGGAGGTCTTCGGTGTCGCTCAAAACACAGAATCTACTCTCCATAGCTCTCTGTGTTTCTTCATGTCTTACATCGGACTTAAAGCCAGATATCTAAATACAACTGGTTCTAGCGCTTTCTGGTGATTATCAACTAATTATGACACTTTAAAGCAGCAGAACATTGTTGGACCCGTATAAACACCGCTGACGGGTCACGTACAAAGCCGTGCGTAAACGCAAGCAGCGCTGCCCTCTGCTGATTCTCGACGGAATTACGTCCCCTGAAGCCCCACCCACCCCGATAGAACTCGCGGTGTGATTGGTTATGCGCGTCTGATATCGGTATATGATTGGCTGTCAGAGTTGACAGTACGCAAAAACAGTCTGACGCTACGTTCAACGCTATTCCTGAAAGTTAATACGCCGTTTTTTTTAACGTTAGCACTCGGTTTGTATGGAGTCTGCGTCGACTCCCGACTTTTTTTTTTCCCACTTGACTTAAGTTTTGTCAGTACTCGCCGAGCTCCTCTTTTCTTGTCGCGTAAACACTGCTGTTTTTCTTAACGGTTAATATAATTAATATGATTTATCAGCGTTGTGTAAATACAGCGCTGCCCTCTGAAATCCCGCCCATTAGCCCACCCTATCCAACTCGTGACGCGATTGGTTGTGAGCGCCTGATAACGGTTTATAGTAAGTATATGATTGGCTGTCAGAGTTGACAGTTCGGCAGTAGCCCCGCCCTCATGCTCACGCCCCACGCTACGTTCAACGTTATAACGCTATTCCTCAAAGTTAATACGCCGATTTAGAGCGTTAGCACTCGGTTTGTAAACGGAGCCTGCGTCGTTTACGTCGACTCCGACGCTTTTTCCTCTAAACTTAAGTTTTAGTCAGTGCTCACCACGCTCCTCTCTTCTTGTCAGGCAGTGAGCGTGCACCCAGACACCTAAGACCGCGGACCACCAGGACCAAAAGATGTCAGCTCAAATCATAAGTGGCAAAGAGGTTTCAGCGTAAGTTTAAGATTTCCTCCAGCACGTTCATTCATGCACAGATAGCAGAGCAGGTATAACCAACTTGAGGCAACGTGTCTGTGCACCTGGCTAACTAGACAGCTAACTAGTCATTTGAGTGACTTCACAGCTAAAGTTAACGTGGTGAATAAGTTTCTGTACGTGATACCAGTCTTATGCACATTTTGCATGCAGCTTTTGTCTGTACCTGCAGCAGATTTCATAACTTGAAGTTTGAATTGGTGACGTGACGCTGTCCACGTGAATGTGTGCTGCCAATTCTTTGTTGTGCAATCTGCATAATAAGCTGAGGAATCACCGTTTTCTCAAGGTGCATGAGAAACGTGTCTCCTTACATTTGTGTGGGAGTCTAAATGTGTTCACACTAAAATGCACTGACTTGTGATTGTTTATAATTTAGTGGCAATCCGTAATGTAGGAAAACTCTGGAGTGAATCATTGCAAATCTTGCAGGATTATGTAAGAAGCTGTGATGGTGGTGGTGGTGTGATATGGATATGATCTTTGCACTATTGGTCCAGGGTCCTAGCAGTGATGAGGCTGGCAAAAACCGCTCAATAATTTCAGATGGGTTCATTGTTTGTTTAAATGAATGAATCCAACTTTTGGCTTATTTCCAAAAAAAAAAATCTTGGCCTAATTGGAAAAGAGACAACAAAGTGCAGGACATTTAGCTGCATGTGCTTGTCACAAGACATGACAGCCTGCACCCTGTTAACTGCCCCTCACTGCTCTCATTAGTTAAATTATTGTATGCAACGTAAGAGCCTCTTCACAGATCTGCAGAGGATTTGCATTCATTATCTGTCTTGACAAAAAGCTGCTGACATACTTTGTCTCTGCCTTTCCGGAAATGTAGTTTTTTTTACAACCTCTTATCCAAAAGTGTTGGCAAGATTGACACACAGGTGGAAATTATGTTTATAGGAATATAGTCCTAGTTGATGTTTTATCAGCTGTCATTGTGATTGGGATTGTTGTTATGCCGAATCTTATCATGATATCATGGTTTTATGATGTTTGGGCACAGTCTATATTTTGAACGAAAGCCTTTAATGACCTCTTTGGTGCATAATTTAAAAAGCAATATAGCAGGTATTTTCCTGTTATTGCCTTTGGAGTGTCTGATGTTGTAAACAGGACTTGAAGATGTTAAGATTTGGGCAAACCTTTTGGTTGAATTTTAATCTTGCAAGGTCAAAAGGGCAAAAACACTCTGAGGTTACTTGAAAGGTAGTTTAAATTGGTATCACTCCATTGTGTCATGCATCCGTAATCAATAGTAATCACATGGTGTATTCCATCATCTCTGCCAGTGAAGTTCATGTTATGCACAAAGACACTGTTTTAAACACGATTATCAGTTAAGAGTTTTTTGAGTAATGATGAGATCAATAAAGCGTATTTTGTGTGAGTAGAAGACAAAAGAAACGCAGTCAGGGTTGAGCTTTGTTCAGACAGACGCGATGCATCTTAAAATAGATTTTAATTGCTATGAGTTAAAGTCAAGTAACTTTGTGTCACTCACCCCGTCTTGTCTTTGAATTTATCAGTTGTATTCCGAATCTGTGTGTTTGGGTAACAGATAACAGCTATAACCTGAACTATTAAATGATAAATCAAAGACAAAGACCAGTGATAAGAATCTTCTTCTGCCAAGCGGACTCGCTCTGATCGTCTCATTTATGTCTGCGGATTGGAAAATGATTACCAACTTCACAATGAGATAGCCAGATGGCTGGGTGCAAAATCTGTAACCATTACAGGGGAAAGGAATGTTTTGGCCCTGTCCATTTCCTTTTTAATGGTACACCTGAAGATTAAAATGACCAGTTGGGTTTTATTCTGTTGTTCTCAGCCAGGTGAGGGAGCGCCTGAAGAAGGATGTAGAGCAGATGAAGCTTCGGGACCCCAACTTCAGACCCGGTCTAGTGGTTTTACAGGTAAGTGTAATATAGGAACCGTTTCTATGTGCATATGGGGAACATTTTCACTTTTTTTTTTATTAGCTTATTTTTCCATGTGCTTTTTTATCGCCTTCTCCTGGAGGTGGTTAGCAGGTAAGGTTTTTGCACCTGTGCGTGCCTGTTGTGGTCGCTTCCATGAATTCAGAGAGTATAAATGTGTTCTACTTGTATATGGAGACTTTAATGCAAGTGCTCTGTGGTCCTCACATATGTATCTGCATGGTAGAAGGCATATTCTTTCATACAAGCCAGCTAAAGTCATGCTTTGTGTCTTTGCAGGTTGGAGACCGCGATGATTCAAATCTGTACATCAGCATGAAGTTGAAGGCAGCAGCAGAAGTAAAAATAAAAAAAAGACATGCGCCACACTTTAACTGTATGTGTTTGCAATCAGCCCTAATGCCTGGCTTATTCTTTTCTTCTGCGTCCGCAGATTGGAATAAATGCCACACATATGAGACTTCCCAAGACTGCAACAGAGGAGGAGGTGAGAATGGATTTGAAATATTACCTTTTATCATTCAGATGCTATTGTTGCCATAACAAAACATAGATTACGTGAAGGTACCTGAGAAATTAAAGACCCTCTGTCTGTCTGTAGGTTCTTCACAGCATCACAGAGGTGAATGAGAACTCAGCTGTCCACGGCCTCATCGTGCAGCTGCCATTAGACTCAATCCACAAGATGGACACGGAGAAGGTCACCAACGCCGTGGCCCCAGAGAAGGATGTAGACGGGTAGGCACAGACATAACCTAAAGATCAGGGTTCTGTCCCTCTTTTTAAATCAGTTGTTAATTATCACTTGGATAATTTTAATTATTGGACATCTTTAATTTGCATATTCACTTTGTTCTGGTCCATGCACAGACTGACCAGCATAAATGCAGGGAAGCTCTCTCGTGGCGATCTGGGTGACTGCTTCATCCCCTGCACACCAAATGGCTGCATGGAGTTGATCAGACAGACTGGTAAACACTAAAGCATCTACTACCAACTAAAAAATGAAATAACTGAGTCAGGTCAGAATTAATTTCTGGATCGACTGCTTCTCTACAGGTGTGTCTGTGGCAGGGAAGAGAGCTGTAGTGATCGGTCGCAGTAAGATTGTGGGCGCACCGATGCATGACCTACTACTGTGGAACCACGCCACTGTCACCACCTGCCACTCTAAAACCGCAGATCTCCCTGGAGAGGTACATGACCTCCACCCAACACAGAAACACAGTCTAGACTCTAGCATCGTATTCCCATCTCAGCCATTATGTGCCTGCCGAGAGGCAACTTCTGTACCTGGCAAATGAAGCCAACGTGGAAATGCCAAAAACTGTTCTTAAGGTTGAAATGACCAACTCTCGCAAAAGAAATAAACATGTTTACAGCCTGGTACAAAAAATGGTTTGGTCTCTACAGACTGCTCATGATGACTGTACAGAGGCAAAATTTTAATATAAATTCTCCATTTAAATTAATTAAGGCTTAAAGTTATGCATAATTAAAACATGATCAATTTAGGTGACAGCTAGGTGCCATCACAGGTGGCTTGTTTGAGCTGTCAGACTTCATTTGACCCGCCTCAGCTCCACCAATGCTCCTCGTCGTTATATTGATTTTTTGTAATGGGTGAAATTTATACATGAGAATATAATAAACTGTTTTTATCCACTAATTAACAATACTTCATCTAACCTGTTGATTGAAACTCCATAAACAAGATATCTGCTGCCATCTTGTGCCATAAACAGTAACATTTCTTGCCTGGTATGTGTGTGAAAAGTCTCAGAATATTAATGTTCACCTAGCCTAGCATTATTGTTACACATCTTTTATTGTCCATCTTTGTTTTCGTTCAGGTGGGCAAAGCAGACATCCTGGTTGTCGGTATCGGGAAAGCCGAGATGGTGAAAGGAGAGTGGATAAAGAAGGGTGCTGTAGTCATCGACTGTGGCATCAACCACATTCCAGGTTGGACTCTGCACTCCTGAGGCTTTTAAGTCTATAGTCTGAAGTAACTCTTATGGTATTTACAAGAAAGTTTCTCTTCGTGTCTTTCAGATGACACTAAAGCAAGTGGTAAGCGGGTGGTGGGTGACGTCCACTACGCCTCAGCCAAGGAGCAGGCTGGCTTCATCACCCCTGTGCCCGGTGGTGTGGGACCCATGACTGTGGCCATGCTGATGGCGGTAAGGTCCATCTGTGGAGAGTGAATCCAGGACTAAACTTGATGTTTGCATTAATTCAGCTTTCTAACAACGGGTTAGGTTTTGTATGTATCATATCAGACCAGACATATCAGTGTTAAGGTTTTTAATACATGATTTATACTGTCCGTTATTTTGTTGTGATTTGCCACAATTTCGCAGCAATTGAATTTTCACAGCAGCTAAATCATCTGACATTTTGGTGTACTTATTATGTGACTTATTATTAAATGACTGTGTGTGTGTGTGTGTGTGTGTGTGTGTGTGTGTGTGTGTGTGTGTAGAACACAGTGTTGAGCGCAAAGCGCTTCCTGGAGAGTCATCAACCAGGGAAGTGGAAAATTTCTTACACCCAACTCGACCTCCAGAAGCCTGTGCCGAGGTTTGTTTCCATATCTTCCCCTTCTTTTAGTCATGTGCTCTGTTAACTTGTCACTGAGGCATTTGTTAAATTCAATAATCCACATTCAAGCCGAGCTGCTTTATTTACTGCCTCATGTTAGAACTCTCTGAATGTACTTTTTGTCTTTTAGTCCTTCACTCAGATGAAAACGTTTATATATATATATTTTTTCTGTGTTGCCTCGACAGCGATATTGTGATTTCTCGCTCCTGTGTGCCAAAGTCCATCGACCATCTAGCGAGAGAGGTGGGCCTGCTCTCTGATGAAGTCGAGCTCTATGGAAAGACTAAGGCCAAGGTCCAGCTGAGTATCATGAAGCGCATGCAGGCCCAGCCAGACGGCAAATATGTGGTGGTCACCGGGTATGCTGTCAGCGCTTTTATCTACTTTTACTGTACCATTTTTTACCTGCCAAGAGCTGGTTAAGTTACAGAAATTGACCACCAAAGTAATAGACTGAATTATGTCAATTGCTATTACTGCTACTACTACTTCCCACCCTGATTTATCTGTCAAAGTCAACAATTATGGTCATTTGGTACTCAAATTAGTCCACTTCAGGCCCTGCTGACAAAATATTTCTATCTGCAGCATCACACCCACCCCTCTTGGTGAAGGAAAGAGCACCACCACCATTGGTCTGGTCCAGGCGCTGGGAGCTCACATGAAGCTCAACGTGTTTGCTTGTGTCCGACAGCCCTCTCAGGGACCCACCTTCGGCATTAAAGGTAAGCTTTGGTAAGCTCAGGTTGTATTTTATTTTAAGTCCTGTGCAAGTATATGAATGTAGTTCTGTCTTCTCTCTACAGGTGGTGCCGCAGGAGGTGGGTACTCTCAGGTCATTCCTATGGAAGAGGTACAGCACTACTGCATAGAAAACTATGTCACTTGTATGAAACTACAAAAGCAGGACTGCATTTAATTAACGAGTCTGTTCGTTGTAGTTCAACCTCCACCTCACCGGTGACATTCATGCCATCACGGCTGCCAACAATCTGGTGGCTGCTGCCATCGACGCCCGCATATTCCACGAGTCAACACAAACTGACAAGGTGGGTACTCCAGATGTCAGACAGATTTTTCAAGTAAATATTGAACTGCGACTTTATGTTTCTCTCTGTATGCATCCTCAGGCTCTGTATAACCGCTTGGTCCCACTCAGTGGAGGAGAGAGGAAGTTCTCACCAATCCAGATCAACAGACTGAAAGTAAGTGATCGTGTCACAGACTTAACTCATCCCAGAGAGTAGTTCACTGCTAACATTTTTCTGTATTCATTTAGAAACTAGGCATAGAAAAGACTGATCCCTCCACTCTGACTGAAGAAGAGATCACCCGCTTTGCCCGCCTGGACATGGACCCGAGCTCTGTCACCTGGCAGAGAGGTACGAACACCCGAGACATCGCCTGCCTCATTAAACCTGCAGTATGTACTGTAACTGATAATATGCTCATGTGTCAATCCAGTGTTGGATACCAACGATCGATTCCTGAGGAAGATCACGATCGGCCAGTCACCAACTGAAAAAGGATACACGAGAGAGGTAAAGCGATAAGATCCACAAAGCTGGTTCTTAATCTGTAAAAGCCATAATGTTGGGAAATATCTTTGGCTCCTCCTAGTGGTTGTATGAAAAAAGGCATGTTTTAGGATGGCAGGTAGAAGTGCAACACACACCATTTGAAAGATTCTAGATACATAAAAACATCCACATGTAGTAGTTAATCAGATCATAAAGGCAAAGTTTCTAAGAGCAAATGTAATTCTGTTCATCTTTTCTGCTTGTAAACCTAATGTACCCTCTTTGAAATCAGTTAGACGCATTGTTGTTGATGATAAAAGGACATGCTCTCTCTCTCTCTGTCCTCCAGGCCCAGTTTGACATCACGGTGGCTAGTGAAATCATGGCGGTGCTCGCCCTTACCAGCAGTCTGGAGGACATGCGTCAGCGTCTGACCAAGATGGTCGTGGCCACTAGCCGGAGCGGGGATCCCATCACCACTGAGGACCTGGTCAGTGCTTAGAAGCTGCTTTCATTACTGGATTGTCTATATAAGTATTGTGGAAACAAAGTTGTTATAATGGAACGTTTTTCTCTACAGGGTGTGAGCGGTGCTCTTGCTGTGCTGATGAAGGATGCTATCAAGCCAAACCTGATGCAGACCTTGGAGGTAGGTGAAACATAGACGCTAGCCTAAAAACTTTACAAACCAAAAGAGTGTGAGTAAGAACACTTTAGATATTAAACCGGGTTATGAACATGTGTGTTTCAAAGCTTGAGGATTTAAAGTAGCTTGGTTTGTTTTTCAATTATCCAAACCTGGCTGCGCATCAGAACGATGACATTGCCTTGAGTTATGGGTTTTGTGTCACATGTGAGTCGTCTGAATCTGCAGGGAAACCCTGTGTTTGTCCATGCCGGCCCGTTTGCCAACATCGCCCATGGCAACTCCTCCATCTTGGCAGATAAAATAGCTTTGAAGCTAGTTGGACCGGAGGGCTTTGTGGGTAAGTACCATGATCTGGTACTGCAGTGCCATAGTAGATTGTTTTGTTGAAGTGATGTAACCTGATTTTACTCAGTGTTCCTGACAGCTGTTCTTCTGTTGTCAACAGTGACTGAGGCAGGATTTGGTGCTGACATTGGCATGGAGAAGTTCTTCAACATCAAGTGCCGCTACTCAGGCCTGAGACCCCACGTGGTGGTGCTGGTGGCCACTGTCCGAGCCCTGAAGATGCACGGAGGAGGACCAACGGTGATTATTTTATTTTTTTTTTTTCCTCAACAGTCTATTGACAAGATAATTACTTCAGTGCTTTTTATTTTTAGATTCATTTCTAATTGTTCATGATGTTTTCATTTCTCCGATGTGAGCTCTAAATACAACATCTGTGTCTCTCTCAACCCCAGAGTGTGAGTGTAATTACTGATCGTCACAGAGTGATAAGAGCGTACATATTTTCATTTCACAACAATTAGATTGTTAATAACCCTGAAGCAAGCAGCTGAGGAAAAACAATTCAAATCTGTCAAGCCTCTTTTTATATAAGATTTAGTGAGAACATTATTTCTTTTTGTTTAGGTCTCTGCTGGGATGCCACTGCCTAAGGAATACATCAATGAGGTAATGTATTACAGCAGCCTGGCAAAACGTGGTCATCCACATTAAACATTTGTGTGAGAATTGCTGCTATTGTCTACCTTCTCATAAGCTTATTTTTAACTGTATTTATGTGAACCCACATGTAGAACCTTGAGTTGCTGGAGAAGGGCTGCAGCAACATGAGGAAGCAGATAGAAAATGCACAGCACTTTGGCGTGCCAGTGGTGGTGGCTGTCAATGGTTTCAAGTAAGTGATGGATGACGACACAGTAAAAAAAAAAAAAAAGACTATACCACCACAAACGTACAGATTTGTTTTTTTATTTTGTTTAAAGCTGCAGTAATACATATTTTCTATTAATAATGAATCAAAGGACTGTAATGTGAAAAGGTTCTCTGTAGTGATGAATCCCACAGGGACTTATCAACCACTTTCCTCTCAGCTCTATGGAGCGTTTTAGCAACTTTTAGCTTATTGTTTTGGTTTTGGGGCCCATAACATCACTGTTTGTTTGTTTGTTTGTTTGTTTGTTTGTTTGTTTTTTCACTCTCACCTCATTTGAGTTGTTTGCATTATGGAAGAATTATCCTGTGTTTATTCAAGAGCATAGATTTTTCAGTTTGAGAGCATGATTTCTCCTTCTCATGCTCAGATTTTGTGCTCGCACTCAGATTTCTGCTGCTTTCTTTCAAAATGTGTGTTTGAACCACGAGGAGAATAAGTCTGAGGAGAAGGAGAAATCATGCTCTCAAACTGAAAATCTACGCTCTTGAATAAAGATTGGATGATTCTTCCATATTGCATCAGCTGTTTTCAGTGAAAAAACTCTTATAAACCTACTATACTATATAGGTAGGTATATAGGTATATATTATATACACTACCTGCCTGGCACAGTAAAGCAGACAGGCAAAGTTAGCCATATATTTTCTTCAGGAGTTGGTGGAGACTAAAAGTGAAATGGGACTTTGATTCATCAGTGAACAAAAAAAATCAATGATTGTGACCAAATCAGGAATGGAGTATCACAATTGACTGAATCTATTTTCAGTTATTTTCTTTATGATGGTGTTTTTGGTTTGGGTGGCTGAGTAGAAGTAACAGGAAAATATTACAGAGACAGAAAGTTATTGTGTCAATAAAGAAATAAGGTGATAAATAGTGACATAAATGTATATTTGATTATAGTTAGAGTTATTTTCAGTGTGTTTCTACTTCCTTCCCCTTTCAATGGAAGTTTCTGTGTCTGTTCAGCTCTAATGCCTTTTGTTGTCCTGCAGGACAGACACCGAGACTGAGCTGGACTTGGTTTGCAAAATGGCCAAAGCTGCTGGAGCCTTCGACGCTGTGCGCTGCTCCCTCTGGGCCGAAGGTGGAGCCGGTGCGGTGGCCCTCGGTCAGGCTGTCCAGAGAGCCTCTGAGACCCCCAGCAAATTCAAGTTCCTCTATGATTTGGAGGTATAGCCATCACATTTTCTGTTTTTCTTTTTGCAGTTCATTAGAGTTGTCTAAGGTAATGTGTATGTTTACTATATTATTTTGTCTCTAAAGATATCAGCCACACTGAAGATAAAAGATAATGTTTTCATCTTAGAGTGTCTATTTGTCATTCCTCTCTAGCTCCCCATCGCTGATAAAATTCGAATAATCGCCCAAAAGATCTACGGAGCTGATGATATAGAGCTTCTTCCAGAGGCTCAACACAAGGTGGAGCTCTACACCAAACAGGTCAGCATCTCCCATAGTCTTTTTGTTTCTTTCATCTGTCTTGTCGGGCCTGTTTTTTGACTTCCACTGTCAGTGGATAATCATCATAATTGGACACCGAATGCTTGAATAGGCCTTGGTAAAAGGTTTAACCCATTTTTATTTGTCCCAACCTGTCCCTCAGGGTTTTGGCAGTCTGCCAATCTGCATGGCGAAGACTCACCTGTCACTGTCTCACGAGGCAGACAAAAAGGGTGTGCCCACAGGGTTCATCCTGCCAATCAGAGACATCCGAGCCAGTGTGGGCTCTGGTTTTCTTTTCCCGCTGGTTGGCACGGTAAGAACAACTCCTTTCCAAAGTTTTGCAGCCGATTCACCTCTTGGATGCTTTAGAGTATGACTAATCAAACCGCACTACTACGAACACGCCTTTATTATCTGTCTTTCTTGTAGAGCAGAATACTATTATTGAAAACAAATCATGACTTGTGCTGCTCAACTGTCTCTTCATTTACATAACAAAAACACAGCATTACACATTGTTGTCTTTGGAGCAAACCCTCACCACTGTGATTAGTCTGTGCAAACAGTGGCCATACTATATAGTATTCTACAACAAAGTAAAGTCTAGGTAAAGTGCTGTAAACAAATTCAAAACTAATATAAGGTCCAGAATGAAAAATACAGAAGTTACCCATTCATTTTGGCGTTATTATATTTTAATTTAACATTTCTTTTTAACCAGGAAATGTATTTTTCAAAGAAGTCCTGGATACAGCATACATAAAACAGACACAAAACAAAACACAGAATTACAACCCAAACTATTAAAAGTGTGGTACAAGCCATGAATCCAACCATATTTGACAAAGTCAATCAAATCTTCACATTTGAAACCCTAAAACCAGCATTTTTATTTTTTTACATACAGTAATTGACTTAAATAATTAGTCAGTTATAAAAAAAAAAAATAGTTACATCGATTTAACAAATCAATTAAGTACCTTCAGCTCTAATTCTGATAGTGCTGTACAAGAAATGGTATATTGCTAATTTTCAATGGGCTTCAATGTCATGACTTAAAATTCATCACGTGTCTGTGCAGAAGTTGTTTGAGTTCGTGTTGTTTGCGCGTCTCCCATTGAAAAAAAAAAACTGCTTTCTCTTGCCATTCCTCACAGATGCCGACGATCCCCGGTCTGCCCACCAGGCCTTGTTTCTATGACATTGACCTAGACCCTGAAACTGAACAGGTCAACGGGCTCTTTTGAATCGTGGCTCTGCACTGTATGATGGTTAAACGAGGTACTTAAGACATACAGATGGCTGTTCATATCTTACCCTTATATTCCTCCCCACTGTATAGACATAGCTTAACACCCCTCCAGACTGAGCCTTAATGAAATGTGATGTACTATTAACTGGAAGCGCCTTGAGCTCAGACACTGAGATCTGTAAATAATTGATTTGCTTTGCCTGAAACGCTGCTGGTGAGTAAATCTGTGAACTTAATTAATCAAAGAACAGTTTATACTTCTGAGGTTCCCTCTTTGCGAAAAAGCAAGTGCCATATTGACAATTGTTTCAGTTTCAGGTACAACACTCGCTACACATAAACAAGTCCTGCTTGAATTTCATGATGACAATGATGAGCCTGTCTACACTGTTTGAGTGGCAGATCTGGAGTTTTGTATCCACTACTTGTTTATATTTTGTGTTCACTACAACAGGAGAATCTTTAACAATCCAATGAATTATGTGTACCTTTTGGGATACATATTGAAAATTTATATATATAAAAAAAAAAATTACAAAATGTTTTATACTTTTTGTCATTTTTTTTTGAGCAATCTGGAGAGCATTGCCAGAGTTTCTGTTTTGCTTGTCCTGCATTAAATATTTCTAAAACGCCACTGCTGACGCTATCATCACTGCTGCGAAACTGAACTGTCATGCTGTAAATCCACTTTTCTGTCAGAAAAGATCGAATAAAGTGTCCTTGATGGAAAGCCACATATCAACTCTTTTCATTTTTCTTTTTTTTTTTCTGTACTTATCAAATCTGTTCTTAGAAAGCAAAATTCGATGTTGGTCTTATCATTTCATATTTTTCTTCGCAGGCAATATGAGTTTTATTATTGCCTCCGTTCAGGATGATGAACTCAAAGCTTCTCGCTCTGAGCGTGTACAAGCTTTTTATTATATGAAAAATATGCACCATGACACTTTAATACTGCACAGGAGACTTTCAGGACATCATTTTGAGTACATTTTCCTGCACAAAACTATGACGTATGTCAAAAATAAATCTTATAAAATAATTTTATAGTAGTAGTAGTCATTTATCTATTTTGAGAGGTGGTGGTTGTACAACCCTGACAATGACTCATTCAACAGAAATGAAGGCGAGTACAGCATGCTAGGAACTTTTTCTTTCACACGGCACAAATGTTTACTGAGGCATTGTGACTTCTCAGAACAGATTAATGTAGAAAATGTTTTACATCCAAACATCATAAATTATTTAATTAAATATCTTCTTAGAGTGACAGTTCACTGGCATGAAAGTGGCCGGGCCTTTCTTGCATCGTGCAACTCGTCAATCAATGCATCACTATGGAAACCAATGTGCCCAGTTGAATACCTCAGGCACATTCAAAGGTGTGTCACATGAAGTGCTATGGAGTGGCAATAAGGGAACTATACAGAGATAATAACAGGTGTGGGGCAGGCATATTATTTTCAACCGACATAAGTTAATTGATAGAAATAGTTCAGTGTTCAGAAAGGTCTAATCAGCATTTTGCCTTGAATGAGAGTGACTCAGTGATGCACCAACTGTCTGTTGTGAAACAATAACAGATGGTTTATCAGTGTGACAAACTGTGGACAAGTGGACATAAACTGAGTATTTGGGTTTTTTAACACATTATTTGTATACACACAAAAAAGAGAATAAAAGAAAAACACAAAATAAAACAGAAGAATCAGCTGCCATGTAATCAGAAGTTCATATTCACCAGGTGACCACAAGAATATGTCATAATGCACAGATGATATACTTCAGTGGTGCACATTTTAAAACAAATTAAGAAAACATATTACCAAAAAAAGAAGAATATCAAATCAAATCAGATTTTATTTGTATAGCCCAAAGTCACAAAGTACATTTGCCTCGGAGGGCTTTACAATCTGTACAGGGAGTGACACCCTCCGTCCTTTGACCCTCGGTTCGAGTGAGGAAAAACTTGCCCACAAAAAAACATTTTAACAGTGAAAAAAGGTGGCAGTGGAAACTGTGATAGAGATGGAGAGACACTGATGCACAGCGGCAGTCCAGCAGTGGTATGGTAGCAATAATGACAGTAGTAATATGTGTAGTGGACGTCGTGCAGGACCACAGCAGCAGCCACGATCCACGAGAACCTGCTGGACGATAGAGCACAGAAACTCCAGGGAAGTAGTTTAGTTAGTAACATGCATTAATGAGACATGTAATATAGAAGAATCAGCTGCCATGTAATCTTCAGATCCACTGTCCTGTTGTCACCAACTTTCCCATTTCATTTTTTGACAGCTGCCAGCAGGATGTTGTTTTTTTACAGAAATCCATCTTCTCTTCATATCTGTGAAGTAAAAAGTACAAAGTACAATACTACAACTGATAGGAATATGATAGTCATGAACATCATCCCAAAACTGTACAATTCGAGGACAAAACCAAAACACATGTGAGCGTGAGTCCTCTACATTTATTGTGTATTTTGATAACTGGGGGGTTTGAACTCGGATTAAACAGAAGCTTCTCTGCCAGCAGGAAAACAGTTGATGTTGAGTTGATGTTCTGAATATTTTAATGCAAGGCTGTGTAGAGAAACTTTAAACAGTATTCCCTACAGAATGTCAGAGGCACTCGCCCTCCATGAATCCTGAACCCTTTACCAAGCGCACCAAGATCAGTCTCAAGCGTGCTCAAGTGCTTCACATGTGCCCTGAAACCTGGTGAGAGAGGAAGCTATGATGTAGGTGAATATCATGCTGTTAACACGGTCATTCAAACAAACAAAACATAAACACACCTGATGTCAAGTGTGTCAGACCATCAGTAAGGAATGAGATCAGACTTTCCACAACTGAGACACTGACACTGAGCAGCTCATCATGGAGAAAAGTTAGTTAAGTTTGTGGATTAGCAATTGCACAGATTGTCTTAAGAGGAAAGGCCTCTGTGTAATTAAAGTCAAAGCATCTGATGCTCATGTAAATTTCTTATAGAAATGCCTATTGTGAAATATTTAGCACACTCTGTTTAAGTTGGTTGTGCTGCAGAAAGGTCAGCAGTCATCAAAGAAATCAGGAATCATTCCATGGAAACCGTGAACGTGGTCGTGTTAGCTCCTGGACCTCCATTAACACCACCATTCCTGCCATTCACTGTGCACTGTGTTCAGGTTTTCTGTGCTGGGATACACCCTTATGATCTAATTACAGACACAATTTGAAATATGCAACATATCAGAAAGAAACTGAAACTCTCCATCTGTGGACGTGTCTCATTAATGCATGTTACTAACCAAACTTCCCCGGAGTTTCTGTGCTCTGTCGTCCAGCAGGTTCTCGTGGATTGTGGCTGCTGCTGTGATCCTGCACGACGTCCACTACACATATTATTACTGTCATTATTACTACCATATCTGCTACTGTGGTCATTTTATCATTCATTGTGATTCATTGTCATTTTGTCAGTCATTGTAATTGTACAATATGTTTGTGTTGATTTTTCTGTACACGTGACATCCATTGCACGTCTGTCCATCCTGGGAGAGGGATCCCTCCTCTGTGGCTCTTCCTGAGGTTTCTTCCACATTTTTTCCCTGTTAAAGGGTTTTTGTGGACATGTTTTTCCTCACTCGAACCGAGGGTCTAAGGACAGAGGGTGTCACTCCCTGTACAGATTGTAAAGCCCTCAGAGGCAAATGTACTTGACTTTGGGCTATACAAATAAAATTGAATTGAAATTGAATTGAAAATGGTAGCCTTTTAGGAGTATTTTGACAAGATACAACCGGCAGCACCTCTAAAACTCATGAATTAACAAATTATATCGCATTTGTTTAATGTGTACAAAAGTGTTTTAAGGGCGTGAGAGTAATACTTGGCTGGTATAGCTTGCCTGGAAAACAGCAAACAGTGGCTCTACACATACACATCTACACACACAAGTTAATTGGTAAGCTTTTCCTATGCTGCGTATTTTGTTACCTGTTGACTTGGCTCTTAGCTAAACTAAGATAACCATCTGCTGACGGCAGCTTTATATTTTGTGAGTGGTATTAATATTCTCATCAAACTCTTGACAAGAAAGTGAATAAGTACTCCTTTAAAACTAGATTTGGATACACAGACACTCTTAAGACAAGGCCTCACCCATCTCAAGGCATTTATTATGTCTCTTGATAATGTACTTTACTGGAACACATTTTCATTTCAGTTTGTACAAACCAGTTGGCACACATGAAGCCAACCAGGACTCAAAAACTCTCAGTTGGTGATCTTGACTTTGATCTTACATACTAGACTTAATGTTAATCTGGTCAGTAGCTGTAAAGATATTCTGCTCCCAACAAGTGTACAACAAGTGTAAACGCATTAGGCTCAAATAAATCAAATAAATAGTCAAATGGATTGTGTTCTAGCACCACCTTTAGGACAATATCTATCCACATCACTGTAAAGATGTATAGTAGTACCCTTTCATTTTAATTTATTTGATTTATTCACCATAACCTGTATCCATCATACAACCTGCTCTGTCATATTTTCCATCTTTTAAACTAGCTGTTCATATTTAGAACAAACCCACATCATCATATTTCTACACTATGTTTACCACCCTCAAATTTTGAAAAACAAGGCTTTGGACACTTGTTGAGTTGTAAACACCTAGAGCTCTAAAAGTTTGTGTAGTGTAGTGTGCCACTGAAATTATATGTAAATAACAATAAACCAGTCTTGCATTTGTCTTAGATTAGTTTATTGGCGTTGTATTTAATTCTTTACAATCACTATCACAGCATGATGATTTAAGGATTTTTCCCACGTCCACCTCCACCTCCACGTCCACCACGTCCACTCATTTCTTTCCCATGCTCTCTTCCTTTCTTTCCTTTCTCCTGTGACCAAAAGAACAGTGATTAATACATTTGTTTTTCTTGAAACAGAGACACATGGATGCATAGTTTTAAATCAAAACAGTTGTAAAACTCTTACCTTCTTACGTCTTCCTCCTTGCTGTAAAGAAAAAACATGAGAAATGAACACACGAGCACTACAAAGTTACTGAATCATCTAGTTAGGCAAAAAAATTAGAAGAATGTCTTACTCCGTCTGACTCAGATCCTGAGCTCTCCTCCTCCTCCTCCTCTGGCTTCTGGTTTCGCATTTCCTCCTAATATAGGGCAACAGCTTCTTTCAGTACACATGTTTTAGCATTGTTAGTTTACACGTCTAATGAACTGTAAGGAAACAAAATGACTCACCCCTTTGCCCTCTGTGATGGAAAGACAAAAAAACAGAAAGAATGTGCAAATTAGCATTGAATATGGAAGATTGTTCCTCCAAAAGTCAAACAGAATGTGATTTATAATATGTGAACCGTAAAAATATAATATGATCCCTAAAAACATATTGGATAACTGACAGAAGGTAGCAAAAATATTTAAATATAAATAAACAATTAAGAAAATTTAAAAGCAATAATGATATTCTGCCAAAGAGCAAACCCTAAAGAGATATTTGACATATACTAGTCTCGGATACGGAAGATGCATTCAAATATGTGCATTCAAATGGAAGTACAACAAGCACTGTAACTGCATCAATGCACTAAAGTGCAGTATTCTCAGCCTAAGGCATTAGTCTATATTTTTTGCACAGAAACCATTTTAAGCCTTCTTAAGATATGTAAGAATAAATCAAAGAAACTTACCTCCACTCATTTTGTCTTGTTGACAAGTGCGGTCGAGACTTTTCCTGGAAAATAAAAATAAAAATGAAAGCAAAGATTTTAGAATATGAATCTTGAAAGTTTCTGGCAGTAATCAAACATACCCGCTACATACCTGGTGTAGAAAGTAAAATGACTGGTGTCAAATGTGTGTGTTCACTCTGTATTTATAAGGCACCATGAGATAAAGAATGTGGGTGTGTTAGTGCAAGCCTCGTGTTTTGAAATGTGACTATTTACTGTGTACGTCACAGAAAAACAACTAAAGATCGAGGGTGTAACCAAACTGGCCCAGCCTTAATATTACGCACAAGCTTTTATTCAGCTGTCAATTATCAAAACTTTTCTCATAACGTAACATTTCGTAGAAACATAACATGCTGCCTCGGTTACATTTTATATCAAATGAACATGTTTGGGAAATGTTCACAATCAGTGTGTATTTTGCTGATTAATCAAATGTGCAACAAATATGTGAATATTTGTACACTTTCTCAGTAAGATTAGGACCACTCAGGTAAAATCACTTGGCTACATCAGTAAGATTAGGACCACTCAGGTAAAATCACTTGGCTACAGTCATAAAAAAATCACAGCTATGCTTCCATTTGACAAAAAGTGCATTTTTTACAAAAGTCTGGATGGATTTGTAGCACATGACAGGAGACAAATTCAGGTCACAAGTCACCTTGTCTTATTTTGCCCTCATATTATTAAAAGAGTCATACTGCTGCTGGTACTGAATGTTCCCAGTGAACTTAAACTGCTACTGTTTAACAATTTACAATATTTGTAGTTATTCTTTTTATTCCATTCATTTATAAATTTATTTTCTTAAGTGCCAAGTTACAGCAAACACATGAATTCTTGCAGTAAAATTAAGTTGAATGTGTCCCTGTGCCAGTGCCTGTTGTGAACATGCACATACAGATGCTAAATGTAAACTATTGTAATCATCTTTTTTTTTAATTGAATAATGTGTTTAGCAAAAGTAGCATACAGTGTGATCGCCCAATTCTCTGCCTTCCATTTTACAAGTAAGGGATCATTGTTATGGATGCTTTTATTTGATTATGGCAAACCTGTTTCATGTAAACAGGTTCTGCAGTATTAAGAAGGCCTGACTTGCAGCATATACTTACACAGTAGACGCATAACTGTGGCTGAAACAAAATGCTGAATTTCAAGTAAACACTTCCAACACAAACCAAAAAGCACCTGTGAGAGTATTGAGATCATTTACTTAAGTAGAACAACACTGAAAAAAATAGTCCTGCATTTGTTATTTTACTCAACGTTACAAAAGTATCAGCAGCAAATTATTCTGTATCACATAAACTGATGCATTATTACTGTACATATAACATATATTACATATATGTAAAATCTCATTCTTTGAAGTAGTAAAAAGTACAATATATGCCTCAGAAAAGTAATTTTGTATTTTGCTCTCTAGTAAAGTAGAAGTATTGTATTTTGTTACATGCATTGCTGCACAAATCCAGGCCCCTAAGGAATGTGATCAAGGAAACTAAAAAACTAACAAGCAGTGCCAACCCTGCTGCTGGTGTACACATGTTCTTGTTTGTAACCAGTAAAACTAAAACAGCAACAATTGCAACACCACCCTCACTGTCTGGTATTTGCTCTAATTATATACACAATTTCAGGGCACACCTTTCTTTTGTCTCTAGGCATTTCTATGAAGTGTCACATGAGGTGATCTAGGCAGTGCATTAGACAATGCGCCTGATGTTTGATGAGTGAAGTTTTGCAGTAAACGCCCAAATTATGATGACATGAGGTGATGTGCCTTTTGTTTTCTGAACTGCCGACATGCCCAAAAAAAAGGTTTTATTCACAGTGTGGCTCTAACTCTTTCTCATGTCAAACCCCATGATCACAAAGGCGTTTTCTATTTGTGCACCAACTCGGAGAAGGTTCTCATACATGGGCACATGAAAACACTGTCAAGACATATTTATTTAGATGAGATACCCTGAACTGTGCAGGAAGCTGTCCTAAAGCTGCAGCATTTCTCAAAATGCAGCTGAAAACTGCGTGTCTGTGAAGGAAAACCTCTGCAAGGTGCCAAAAATAGCAGATCCTTTAATGGCCACCTGAGGCCGGCTACACAACATTTCAACCTCCATGAGGCCCCATGTTAAAATATCACAAAAAACTTCACAGCACAAATAAACTTGTTTACAGCCTATTATAGCTAATTTCTCTGTTCATGACAACGGTACTGAGTCTGAATTTTTTTTTAACTCACCCATTCAAAATATATTAAAATTGTGCTCAATTAACAGTGTGGCACACTTTGATTGACATTTGGGTGCCATTACAGCTTCGGCCCACCTCAGGTCTGGATCTGCATCTACATCTTTGCCGATTTTTAGATTAGGGAGGTGGAAGAAGCAGGTGTACCAACATGACGGCAGCCATAGATGAATATTTTGAGCTCTAAAACAGCTGATTTTATTATTTAAAAAAATACTTTGCTTTGATCTATTTGATAAAATAGAAATCTGATTAAATAACAGAATAACACATTCTGATCTGTTATTAATAACATCAAAAACGTGGTGTGTTTCATGCTACAAGAGGACATGGTCGGTCACAGTTGATAGTGAACAGGGGCCTCTGGTGGTGAGAACAGTAAATTATAGTCTGATCATATAAAAACATTGATGCTGGGATGTTTACAGTGCAAATACTGTGTATTTACATTATACCCAAATGTTTTTGGATCATTGTTATTGCATTACATTATTGTTTCATTTATTCCTTTTAATCTCTGGTAGATTTAAATTACATTTTTTACAAAAAAAAAAAGTCTAAAACGGTCCAATATGTTTACCCAGTGGTGCTGTCAACTGCACAATGATCACTTCAAGTCAAATATTTTATATCTCAGCTTAGCCTGAACATCTACAAATCCATGGCAAATCAGAAAACTCAATCTGTTGATGAAGACCAAGAGATATGGTCGAAAGCTCCAGGACAGGCGAGGCATCTGTCTGTAGTAGCCTGCAGCTGTTGCAGCAGTGAGTTGGCTTGTGCACTTGTTCGCACACGACCTCAGCCACTATGAATCAAGTCAGGTTATATTTTAGGAAAGCAGGCAGGGAGGGGAGGGAGGCAGCAACATGTTGGCCTTACTCCTGTCAGGACTTCTTCAGGGCTCCACACTCCAGTTGACAAAAGAGCTGGCGCCAACGTGTGGACTTGATATGCATTGTGCAACTAACTGCAGTTTGTTTCTCCTGCTGCTTGATGGTGAATCAAGCTAATGGAGGTGGAGGTCAGTACAGTTTTACTATCTATCTATCTATCTATCTATCTATCTATCTATCTATCTATCTATCTATCTATCTATCTATCTATCTATCTATCTATCTATCTATCTATCTTTATAGATTAAATTCAATGAAATTATAATAATTAAAATATAACTACTACCCACTTATACCACCCTTATAACAGGTTTATACTAATAGGTTTATACCTAGACTGCCTCTGCAGCTTATAATCACAAGGTTGAAACTACTTAGGTCACCATGTAGTATAATAATCAGCAGATATTAGTATATTTTCAAGACATTTCTTATGTTAATTCTAAAATAACTCAAATACTTATAGGCTAAAATGTTTTCTCGCTCATTAGCCGGGCTGATCCATGTAGAATGTAAGCTATGTATCTAAAAATGTAAGTCACACTGGTAACTTTCAAAGATGTGTTTGTTTCCATAATGCTCTGGCAATTGCAGAACAAGTCTCAAGTGACTGACTTCACCTCTGCAGCTCTCCTTGAGACGCCTGTGGCATTTGTCTCTCCGAGCTGCCTGTGTGCTCCATGCATGTCATTAGCTCTTAGACTTGGCTTTGGCAAAGGCAGCATGCCGTGCATGAAGAATTGTGAGAAATTCGGCAGGCAACCCCCCCCCCTCCCCTCCTCCAGGCTTTAGGAAGCTTCTTTAGTACTCTAAACATGTAGTCTGGATCTCATAGGAGACGCAGCTGTTGAAACCACAGTGGGAACAAACAACACACGCATCTAATTTATGATGTCTGGATTTATATAGTGCTATGTTTACATTCACAAAACGTTTAAAAAATGTATATTTTTTTTAAAGATCATTTCTTCTTTTGTCCCTCATCTTGTTTGGTCAGGACACTAATTAAATTAAAGCACCCACACAGAAGACACACACAACATAATTAAATATTTTAATCTCTTTTTCAAAAAAATCACAAATTATCAGCACAAATACAGACTCATATGCCTTATATGCATATAAACCTATTGCTTTAGGGAATACATCTAATTGTGGATATTTAAATCATATTTCCACTCTGGTATTTATTATGAAAAAGTAAAAAAAAAAAAAATAATAGTATTGATTTGCTTGTCAAACATATGATGACACATTTATATTAATAATTGTTCTAACTATAGTGTCATTTAAGCACAAGTGCTAATTTCCTTTAAGATTCAGAGTGCTGTACGCGGGGAGGGTGACAGGATTTTAACTAGCATGCTTTGAGCAGATGATAAGTGAGGAGGGGAAAGAGCAAGTGCTTCAGAGAGGGCGAGAGGGAGTGAGAGAGCATATGTGCAGGAGGGTGGGAGGGTTAGAGGGAGAGAGAGGGGGAGAGAGAGAGGGAGAGGACAAGCGGCGGATGGGTGCTGTGAAATCCGTTAACAGGGGAGCTCTGTGCATTTGTTAGACGTCTTGGCTGGTTGCCCAACTTGGCTCATTGTAATCGAGGCATGATCATCGACTCCAGGCAGCCCTCTCTGCTGCCTCGGCTGCCTCACGCCTGGACCCAGCCCAGCTCTCACCGCTGACATGGAAAGACCCGTGAGTGCCTTGTCTCTATCCTTCCCCTCTCTCTTCTCATCCCACACACTCTCTCTCTCTATCTCTCTTTCTCTCTCTGCTATTAGGTCTCCCCCCCCTCCTCTTCCTCTTTTGCTCTGTCGCAGATATAGCTGTGGCTACATGCAGCGTTTCAGCTGTGTTTCTGGTTCTTTCTCTCCCCCTGTTGTAGCTTCTGTAGGTGGCAGGAACGCTGGGTAGGGAGGAAGCCTTGGCAGCTTTCTCTCTCTGCAGGGCCCCCCTCCTCCCCTCCTCTGCCTGCCTGGCTGTCCGGGCATGGGTGCCGTCCGCTGGCAGACCCACAACGTCTCTGTGTGTTTTGTGTTTGTGTGCACATTTGCTTTGCTGCTGCTGCACAATATCAGAACTGGCCGAGCCAAAATCCAAAGGGGTACTGTCCCCCCACTTTGGTTTGTGGAGGCCGGTGTTCACTTCAGTCTCCGCCATTGGCCTTGCTGAGATTCGGAGTCGACAGTCCCTTCCCTTGCGCCTATTCTTGGTGGTATGTCCTCACGGTCTGTTGTGTTTGGATACCCTGACAACTAGAAGCTCTGAGGTAGCCTCTTTCCAGCCTGCTGCCTCTCTGAGTGAGTTACAACTTTTCTCATGCTCACTGTCTTTGCAACTTTGACACAACTGCCTGTTATTGTACAAAAAGTCTGTGCTGACACCTCTCCTCTCAGGTCGCAGCTCTCTTATAATAAGATTTGAGGCTGGTTGTCGACGTGAAACTCTTCGACATTGTCTCAGTGGCAGCCAGGCATAACAGCGGCGATGATGGAAAAAAGCATGAAAGAATTCCTCGCAGTCTCAATGTGATGGTCTTTGTGCGCTTGCTAGCCATGAGTCATGGTTGTTTGGTAGCAATATCACATTTAAGCAGCCTTGACTCTCTTGTCGTCACAGGGGTAACAGTGGAAGATGATTGACTCACTTTGGCACTTCTACTTCCTCTCTCTCTCTGTCAAGCAGGTTTGACCCCCTCCGAATAATTTACACAAAGCGTGGAGAATGGGATACTTCAAAATGAATTTCTCACAGATTTGACGGCGTTGTTGTCACCTCTCCTCGGCTGTGAATAACAACAGATGATGCCAGCATTGATTCAAAATGGGAAACGCTTCAGCCGACTGAGCTGAAAGCTCCTTTTTTTATTTTTTGACAATCGGAGTACTGTTGTTTGTGTGCTGAATGAAGTCTTTGGGATGATATGAAGAGAGATGCATCCCCCAAGTGCTGCCTCATGATATCAAACAAGAGACTTATAAAAGAAACAGCAGCAAACCTAGAACTCCCATCTCTTGAAAGTTTTGCCACATATTTTACCTTCTGTTAGGAATTATTTCTTTTAAAACAAACTCAAGTGACTAGTTTGTTGAGAGTAAAAATGTTTCTCTCCTAGTTGCCTGGAGCACAAGTCTTTAAAACAATAGGTTTTATATAAGGCATGAGCTGCCTTGTGACTAGTCCTCGTGCAGACATCTTATATACACTGGTGAATCGATTAAAAGAATGGTTCCTTTAGGGAAACATGCTTATACGCACTCTTGCCAACAGTTAGATGAGAAAGTCGATACCACTCATGCCTGTTTGTTAAATATGAGGGTACAGCCAGCATTGACTTAGCTTAGCACAATGACTGGAAACAAAGGGAAACAGTTAGCCTTGGCCTGTCCAAAAGTAACAAAATCCAATTTCTAGCACATTTTGTTCTGTATCTGTCCCAAAAAAAACAAGCTTTGGTTTCATTTGTGGTTGACTATTTCTGCTGCCTGGCGACTCAAGGAAGTTATGTCTGTATGCTAATCTAATCTAAGATTCCTTTTTATCAACAGATATAAGAGTGATGCCAATCTCATCTTACTCTTGGCAAGAAAACGAATAAGCGTGCTCCCGTCTTACTGTTCCTTTAAAACACTCTATACACTTCAGTGGTTTTATTGCAGCTTCATTTTTCATGGCATCTCTGACATGCCGTGCACCTGACCCGAACCCCTAGTGATCTTTAAAGAAGGTGGCATACCCTCTCCTAACCCCCGAACTGCAGAGAGATCTTCTAGGATATGTGCTCTTTAGCTTGCTAAATGGAACCACAGTAAGAAAGACTTCACAGACCAGACCAGAGAGGGAACATTAAGTTATTGCAGGCTAAAGGAAATGAGATCCATGCTTAATTTCTCCTCATATATTATCCTAATTTAGTATTCCTTTCAACTCTTTCTCCTCCTCTTAGTTAAAGATTTCTTGAAAGGAAGTGTTAACACACACCTTGTTCTCAGAATGAGGCCTCTTGTCGTGTGAGGGGGCATGCCCTGCTGACCGCATTGGGACATTTCGGATAGCCTGCATATGCATTCTCCCTGTGTAACTGAGCTACGTAATGAATGCCCCATCTGTGGTGGGTGTCGGTGTGTTAGTGTTGTGTGTTATTGCAGTACAAGCAGTGGCATGGACACACATAGAGACTTTGTGGTGAGAAAAAAAAAAGATTATGGAAGTATCAAATAATTCTCCATGTGTGCCCAGATATTCTTTATCTCAGAAAGAAATGTCCGTACAGTCTGTAACTGTCTGTACACAGTCCATGTCACAGATGTCAGTAGTTCAATTAAAAGCCGCACATAAATCAGTATATTGTTGACGAAAAGTTCCCGTGCAACTACAATATTTACCATTTTATTAAATAACAATCCTGTTCTGGTATCTGTACCCTAGACTCAAGTATCACACTAGTATCAAAAAATATCTAATGCCCAAGCTAGGGTTAGGATTAGGTTCAAAATGTAAAGCTGCAACAAGTTGAGGCACCAGAGAAACATTGTGCACTGTAGTAGATGCAGTTTCGAAATGTGAAGGTCCTTTTTATTGTATCAACCATCTGATGTGTCTCTTCCCAGACCCCCAGTGACATAATGCCCAAGAGGGATCATGAGAGGGACCTGGAGCTGGACAAGAAGATCGAGGGTCTCCGCAGGAAGAATGAAGCACTCATGAAGAGGTACAAGGTAAGGACAAGTGCTCGCAGATGGAAAAGCTTGGCCTTCACAAGGTTTAGAAGTCTCGAGTTTGTTTCTTTTCTGTGAAACCTTGCAGCTCTTTCAGGCTTCCTGATTAGTTTGTTGTCTCCGTTGAGTTGCATTTAGGAGGTGGAGGAGGACAGGAAAAGGGCAGAAGAGGAAGGAATGGCACTGCAGAGCCGAAAGGGCAAAGCCGATGATCTTACCATCACGATCAGCAAGTCGACCAGTGTGAGTTTTTTAAAATGAGGTGATGAGCTTAAGAACAGATAAAACTAGACTTACCAATGCCTCAAAACACTGTTATTGTTAATGGCAGCACATTGTTACAGTTTGTTTCTGAGGAAAAGATGCCACAAACTGAATATTTTATAAGATGTTCTTCTCTTTGGTTAGCAGGATAATCGTGTGGTGGTGACGAAGCTATTTAGCGGCGGTTCACCAGCCGGTAAAGGACAGGTGGAGGCCGGGCCTGACAGGGGGGAAGAAGGCCCTCCGCAGGGTGCTGGCCGAGGCCACAGGAAGCAGCTTATGGTCACCATGGCTGGTAAAAAGGTAAATACACTGCAGCACCAATTGAAGTGGCACAGAAAAGGAGAGCGCCTGTAGCTTCTCTGTAACAAATTAAGGAATAACACAAACGCAATTCCTCATTTTAATCAAAAAGTACATTTAGCTGAAAGCAGTGTAATAAAAAATTCAGCTAGTTTTGGGTAGAAAACAAGTATGATTACTTCATAAAGAAGGTACTTATGAAACTTATGAATGATGGATATGCAGTGTAGCTTTTATTCCATGAGCTGATGCACGTACAAAAGTCTGCCGTCTTAAGAGTTTAAAGCATTTAATCACTGTACAGCAAGGATAGGTCCAACAAGATTGTCAATTATTATGAATATTATACAACATGAACTGAACATACCTGTATCTACATATATAGAAGCTTTGGTGGCACTACGAGAAAATCTCAGAGCTTTTACAGTTGAGATTGCTGCATGTGTGTCTGCTGCTCAGCAGGTGGTTCAACTTAATATTTAATCATTTGAGGCTTCTAGTTTTTAATTTAGATGTAACACAGTGCACTCTTTCACACTTGACTCGGGCCAATATTCATAAAAAACGTTAGATGTTAGTGAGTCAATGATGAGTCAGTGCTGAAACTTGAATGAATGAAATGAATCTACTGTATATATTTGTGTTGTTGTTAATAAATTAGGCTAAATATGTCTGTTTCCTGCTCAACCAAGTTGTCAACTACAAGTGAGCCAGAGCTCTGCTTTGAGCTAACATGCTGACATGCTCACAATAAAGATACTAAAATACTGCTGTTTTAACATTTAGTGTCTAATAACGCTCAACACAAGATACAGCTGAGGCTGATGGCTTTAGTTGATTAGGTACTAAAGTACTGGAAATTTTGAAATATCATCTTGCTGGTTTTGCTACAGGAGAAGTCTGGAGATTATTAGGATGCATTCTCCATTCTCAACCATGGATATCTGTACCACATTTCATGGCAATGCGACCAATAGCTGTTGACATATTCGATTTTGCTGGGCTGAAGTGCAGTGGGCCGACTAACAGACTGACATAGCTACCAAAGAGACAAACTAAGCTAAAGCTAAAAATGTGCAGCTGTGTGAAGCTCAATACGTCTTGATCAGTCAGAAAGCTGCTGGATAAAAGCAGTCCTCTGCTGCCCATGAATAGTCTGTACAAAGGCCAGCAGGTGTTAAAATGTTGTGCTGCAAATTAATTTCTCAAGTTAATTACTCTTATGCACACAGTTTTGACATAATAAGGACAGGCACTCATATGACAGTGCACATTGCTGCAGCCTTGATACACTAATATGAATAACTGTCTCTCCAGGGTAAGAGGGTGGTGAGTGAGAGGCCAGAGAAGAAGCTGGTCCCTGTGGAAATCAAGAGCCCTACAGATGACGGACCGGGGAAGCGCATGGAGTCAGCGGGGCGGGGGAAGCAGCCGCCTCATGTGACCAAGAGAGATGCAGCAGCACAGGTCTGAATCAGACACTCCAGTGATCATACACTTCAGCATGCACCGCCCCCCCCCACACACACACACACACCAGTCTGCTCCCACTCCCACACCCCCTTTTGTTCATTCTCCCTTGCTGCACCGGCGTGTTTTACATAGATGTCAGACATGTCGGCTGGACACACCCATCCAGTGATGGAGCACAATGGTTTGTGGACAGGAGGTGGACCGTGGCTGTGAGTGACTGGTGTGGGATTAACGGAGGGAGCGCTGCTAATAGAGCTGTAGGGGTTCTTCTAATAGCCTTCTTTTTTTGTGTAACCCCACTTAGGTCTGGTGGTTAGTTATTTATTTTTCTCTCTCTGAGGAGCTTTTGTTGTATTTTTAGCCAAAAAAAAATTACCCAACCTCTGGGTGTAGGTGTCTTTGAGCGAGTGGAACAAACTGTAAGGTTGACAGAGTCCCAAAGGACCATGAAAGATAGATAGATGCTAACAACAAAAGGCCTTGTGTATCAACTGTAAGAGATCAGAGATACTATATTAAACATTAATACTGTCCTCCCATGTTTAACGCAGATAGGCAGACACACATGTGCACATGCAGTACCCCCGGCTGGGCTGTGAAATGCCACACTGTCACTGACCTTACCCCCCCCTCACCCGGGTATGCAGAAACTCTGAAACAGCTGCTCGGCCTCAGTCTAAAGCCTGACAGACACACAAGCTGCTCAATCAATAAGCTGATGCACAGACAGCTGATCCTCACCACTGTAAACCCAGACACAGTCTGATCACAGGAAGAGTCTGTGGACACAAAACCAGCCTCAATGTGTGTATATAAATATACATACATATACACATACGTCTGCCTCTGACTGGCTCATACATTGAGTGCCCGTCTGAGTTAATGTCCACTAAATCTATGGGCTCAACATGCTGTTCTCTTGTCTTTATTCCTGGCCCGCCTCGTCTGTCCCCCCTTTTTATTTATCATGTAGACTGAATCAGCACTTGAACAGTAGCCAGCGCTCCAGTGCACCAGTCATCTGTAAATCCCAGGGACCTTGTTTCCATGTGGTCGCTGTTTACATAACCAGTATCATTTAACTCATTTATGACAGAGGGGAAAACGCTGCGAAAAGAGTGTTGATGTGAGGTGAAAGTGCCACGGATCTATCTGGCGAGTGTTAGAAAAATATTTCTATGGAAAAGATCCATGCTGTATGGTTGTTACCCTGCCTCTGAAATATTTTTCGAATGAGTGCGAGTGTGTGTCAGAAAACCCTGGAAATAAATAATGACTCTGTGAGAGGGGTGTGGTTATTTGGCAGTGTCCCAGGCAGATTGTAATGCCTGGAAGTAGCTCACGACTAGACTGTCAGTTCAGCCTCACAAGCTGAGACAGGAGAAAGGAAATGTAAAGTGACGGAGAGGAGAGAGGGGAAAAAAGAGAGGAGATACTCCTGGCAGTACACCATCTGTTTCCAGCATCCATTTCTCCTCCTCTGGAACCTTAAGTGGTCTGCTCTCCTCTGGCACGATTGTTTCCCCATTCCCACCACCCTGAAAGGACCGATTTGATCTAATTAACATTCGACTGCCTTCTCACTATGAAAAGGCTCATTATGCTGCCAAAGAGACAGACCTGGCGAGGTGCCAAGATAGGGTCAGAGAGAGAGACAGAGAGAGAGAGAAGAAGGAAAGAGTGAGAAAAGAAACTAGGTAGTCAGGGGTCTTTTGTGTTTGTGCAGAAGCCAGACTGCACTCGGAAAGTGTGTGTTATTGTGTGTGTAGATGCACTAGACCACTCTGCACAGCGTTTATTGTCTGTCCCCTCTGTGTCGGCTATTTTGTGCTCTAAGTGTTGCTCTTGATGGCAACATGACTCATCCACTGTTCACCAGAGTCAGAAATACACTAAAATTAACACAAGGCTCTATCTGCTGTAGCATTTCCCCGAGCCACTGAAGTTCAACCACCTGCAGACTGCACTGAATCTGATGACCTCATCGTGGAGTGGTTTAAAAAAAACAAAATCACTCGATTCCACTTGGGGGCAGTGTAGGCCTCTTAATCTTAATGTCTGCACCCTCACTTGATTTGCTTTTATACTGTTTATGACAGCACTAATGGGACTCTTTACAACCATGTTTAATTGGAGGCCAACAACTGGATGTGTCACCCTTATTGTTATTATTCTCATCTTCCTTTTTATCTCTCGTCTCTGACAGGATGAAGTTAAACAAGGGCAGAAGAACGCCGAGGAGCATCACAGGCTTTCAGAGCAATGCCAGGTACCACAACCACACACCTACACATCATATTAACATGCAGGATTTGAGGATAAGCCGAGGGGGTTTTTATCTCCAGCTCACAGTGATCACATGATTCACTGGAATGAAATATGAGGTTTCCATATGACAGTGTCATTATGTACGCAGAGAAATGCAAATATGCACTCTACCCTCTTCACAAACACTCACCGTGCAGACAGACACAACACGTTGCCATGCACCCCCTCCACCCCGCCTCTCCTTTTTTCTAGTTTGTCCCCATCTGCCTCCCGCTGGCTCACGTGTTAACGTCGCTGGAATAGCTCAGAGCTGTCTCACAGATCAGGCGTGCGATAAACAGGCTTACAGGAGAGGCACGGAGGACTGACTTCAAAGACATGACAAGTGATGCTGTTCATGCTCTGCAGTCTGAGGTCTCAAGGAAATACCATGCTGTTTTTTTTTTTATTTTTATGAATGTGTTTCGTGTGCTGGGGGAAAGTCAGACAGCTCTTGATTTTGTTAGATGTTTTGGTTAACAAATATACTGGAAACCAGTGCAGCATTGGAGCAGAAGAAACACTTCAGCAGTGCAAAACAAAAAGAGCATGATCCCTTTTTATTGACCATTTATCAATCTTTAATCTATCTAGATCAACTCAGCTCAAGTCCTGCTCTCTCACTCAGCGCTGGCTGGACTCATCCACCCCACCTGCCTTGGCCTCTGACAACCTCCCTGCGAGGCCTTATGTAGGCGACATATTGAAAAGTGCTAATTAGTGGGGCGGCAGGGGTGGCAGAAGAACACGGCCTGTTGGAACATGCGATCAGCGCCCTCCCTTGCGGCCCTTGACATCCTCTGAGAGGCCAGAGGAGAGGGAGGGGAGAGGAGATGAAAAACACAGGATGAGCACAGATGCCATGTTCTCCCATAACTGTACACAGGAAGGCAACATGTTTACTTGGCTGTGATTGGTTCACACCTGAGAGAAAAATCATCACCTATCATGGTTACTTCTTGGCACTGGACTGTTTTTCTCTCTGTCTGTGTGGCAGCATGTAAGAAGAAATCACTCACAATTCTCATTTTTCCTCTAGACGGCAACGCCGTCTCTAAAAAAAACGAGCGCTGATGAACACTTTCTCTCGGAGATTGCTGGTCTTTTATGTGATTCCCCCTTTTGGAGTGAAGCAGTGTTTGTGGTCCTGGTGCTTTGTAACAAGAGCACACAGCCTCCGTCCCCTTTGATGTGTTAAAGAGCCTGCATCAGTTTAGTATTACAGTAACAAGCAATGCTTCCGGCTCTCATCACAGTAATCAATAAACAGGTTGAGAGGGGAATAGAGGAAGCGGACATAATTGCATTTATTGTACAACGCATTTTTTCCTGGAATATTATCTCAAAGGATTTGATTGTGTCGCCTTACAGTCATCATGGTAGACAGACAAGAAGTAACTGGTGTTTACAGTTATGTAGAAAATCAGAAATGTCCTTGTTTGTGCCCTGTTGTTCTTGTTCATGACCACCAATGCTTTTGTTGAGCCTGTTCCCTTCACTGCTCTGACTGGTGTGTAGCGTGATCCTTCACATGTATTATAATGTGACACTCTGAGGTAATCCAGTCACGTTTTCAGTTGCCAGCACTTCATTACTGATGAGTGGATGGTACCACGATATAAATCCATATTAAAAAGGTTACTTGTCATGCTCTGCTTTGTGTCTGTTAAGGAGCCCGAAAGCCCACAGGCCAGCACAGACCTAAACATCCCCACATCGAAAGAGGAGCAGGAGGAGTATCTACGGTGGAAGAAAGAGCGTGAGCAGATAGACAGGGAGAGAGTGGCACGCCACAAAAACGCCAAAGGCCAGTGGAGACGGGCGTGGGACATGGACAAAACTGAGAACATGTAAGACGTCTTGGCACGTCATTCATTATTTTCCTCTTACATTACAGGCCGTAGTGCTAACAATTCCCAAAGGTTGATTTTTGAAAGTCATTTTGGGAAATATGCTCTTTCACTTTCTCTTTGAGACATGTTGCAACCCCGTCACCCTCTCCTTTCTAGAGAGAAACACACATAAAAACACACAGTGTCTCTCTAGAGCCAGTTTTTTTTTAATGTGTACAAAAATGTAATGTAAAAATCCTCATTTGTGTTTTTTTCTCAGGCACTAATGTACATTTGTACTACTTTCGACTATATTTCTCAAAACGATGCAATCATAATACGCATAGTAACTTTAATCCCCTGAATAGCTAACTGTTATTTTAATCATCAAAATGTTGCTTCTTTCCTCTTTCTATTGAAGTTTGAGAAAAGCTTCATTCACTGTTAGTGCAGATGTGGATAGGTAGTAAGTAGTCTGTTTGTTTCTAGTCAAATTATTTAGTGAAAGAATCCATTAGATTAGGTATCTGGACTGCATGTCCTGCAGCACGTCCACAAGACTAAATCTCAGTTATAAATAATTACATAAGAATTTCATCTTTGTATGAACAGTTACATTGTCACACTTTCAGGACTCTGTTTGATCACAGCTTCCCCCATTCATTTTAAGTGTTTGTTAGATTTCAGACAAACCAGGCTCTCGTACAGAGAGTGTCCAAGCTGCAGAGTAAATTAATGTGCTGTTTAAGGGAGCATCAAAATGTAAAGAGACAAGGGAGGAGTGGATATTTTTAGCTTGGGATAAGCGATGGAATGCCTTGCCTTATTTGGTGAGGCTTAAACAAGGCCCTGGAGTAAGAATAGAAGAGGAAATGTGTTTCTGATTCAACAATTTAGATGGTCTCAATTGATGTGATACACACCAGGGTTAATGGAGTGAAACCTTTCACTGATTCTGCAAAATCTCAAAGTTAAAATGTGGCCTGTTGTGTCACCTGGTGAAAAAAATGATTGAAAAGAATGATTTTTGGAGACATGACTAAAACACTGCTTGTGTTTCTGTCTAATCTGAAGCTCCACTTTTAGGTTTTCAGACAAATCCCTCCCTGACAGAGACTGGGGACCTTCCAGCAGAGGTGAGAGATTCACAAAACATGAGGAATAACATTTTACACATCAAAATATGATGATGTCATGATGTGTTGCAGTGTTATTTTGGTAATTTCTCTTTATTATTTAACCAATTTCTTTAAATTCCAGGTGGACGTAATGCTAGAAGAGGAAAATCCGGGGCAGGTGCTGATTCAAGAGGTATCCTACACGGAAATGTTATTTATTTATGAGTTTAGTCCTTAAAATCAAAATATAGTGAACTGAAAATCTGAGAACACTTTTGTGAATTTATGTTATTTCTGAAGTCTCAAGTGAAGCACCATACTCAGAGTATCTTGTTGCTATAATTTGATATTTTCCTCGTTGAAACAAGATGTTGTAGGATATAATTCTCGTGGGGGTTCACTAAACTGGGTAAACTGGTGGGATATCAGCCAGCACGAAAATGGCAGATAACATCGAGGGTGGCTTGAAACTGAAAGACATTTAAGCCCACACATTGAGGAAACAGAAATGCTGCTGTGACAGCTGTTTGTATACAATGTCATTATTATAAATGTTCAGTATTCTTCTGTTCCAGGTCATGAGAAACGAGGCAAAGACAAGGGAGCTAAAAACGTGCAAGTGATGAGCAGTAAGGCAAAAGGCATAGATCGTCTCACTGGGAGAGCCAGGAGGTTAGTAACAACATAATTTACATTAGTGCCACACACACGCGCGCACACACAACAGCCTGATGTTAAAGTTGATTCAACCACACGGATGTTTTTAACCACAGCCTCAATTAGATGTTAGAGTTAGGAGGAAAACACACCATGACTAATAATGAAAGACGTAAACTGAATGTGGGAATTTACGTTGTTTTCCTGCACTGTGCCCTAATGTACGAATTCCCCCAGATATCATGAGAAGTCACAGCAGCTGACTAAATGCCAGAAGCCATCATCCACTTCTCAGTACATTCAATTTCTCTCCCCCAGCTTTCTTCTGTTGTGAAACAAGCCACTATGTTAAGTGGTGTTGAGGCTTTCAGGGTGTGTTACACAAGCATTGCTCATAATCTTAGCAAGCCACAGACCTAGACGTGAGGCATTATAGCCTTGCAGTGTGACAGTGTAACGTGCCAGATTTTTTCTCTGTGTGTCTGTGATGGAAATATGTACAGGTCAGGCGGACGGTGCATTCAGGTGTGTCCAGACATGTTGCTGCTATCATGCTGTCACAGCTGGTAAACTGAGCTACATTCAGCTCTGTATAGCTGATCATTTACCTTCTCTTACTTGACAATGCAGCGTTAAAGGAATGGTTTGATATTTATGGAAATGTGCTTATGATCGTACATATGAAGCTAGAACCAGGTCTGGCTCAACCCAGAGGTTACATTATATCTTGTTTATTTAACACATATAGAAAGCCAAGTGTAAAAATTACAAACCATGTTTCTTTGCACATGTGTGGGACTTAAAATGAGATATAACATTGTTACCTCAGTACAGCCAGACTAGCTGTTCTCCCTGTTTCCCATCTTTATGCTAAGATAAGCTATCTACAGACTCTCTCTTTAGCATTGCCATAGAGTTTACTGTAAATTGCATATTCTTGTGGACAACAGAATGACAGATTTACAACCTGCTATCTAGATTGTTACAGAATAGCTTCTGATAAAACTCACTTTATGTTTTAGATGGCAGGCAAATGAAGAGGGAGATAACCTCCAGGTGAGATATCAAACCTTTGTGAGTGTAAAGATGAATTGGTTCATAACTAAAGAAACAAAAACACCCGATTTGTTGACCTCGTTTCATCCTCTAGACGTCTGACACAACATTAGAGGAATTTTTGGAGGAGCTCGACGCCCTGACGGAAGGTGACGTAGAAGATCAAAAAGACCAGGACTCCAAACTGAAGCTGTCACCCAGCCCAGATTCACTGAATACATCTGAGGAAGTGAGTGGGTGCGCAGCTCCTGTGTCAGCTGCTACCCTGAGAGAGGACTCCTCTACTCAGGTGAAGGCAGAGGCCTCGTCGCCTCGGGGTTTGGAGAAGAAAGTACGCTTCTCAGAGGAACTCGTCCAGGGAGGTCATACACAACAAACCACAGGCTCTCGGGACTCTGTCAGCTCAGAATCAAGAAGTCTGAGCTCCTTAAAAGCTTCTTCACCTAAAAAAAAACAACACGAAGTGCAGGGGCCACAGCTCTCTCTCGAAAGTGCCAAGCAGGATGATGATAGTCCTCAGGATCAGGGAGGTGGTCCGTCTTCTCTTCCTGTTGCCCAGCAGCAGACACCTGAAACTGAATGTACTAAAAAAGACAGCACCCTCCCCACAGCTCCCAGCTCCCCATCCCCTGAAAAAGCCTGTGCCTCTCTACAGGAGAGCTCTGTCCAGCCTGTAGAGCTTGCCAAGTGCAACATCAGCAACACAAACACAGGTGAGCAGTAGTTTCAACGACCCTGACTTATTTTCTGACGTTACATTTGGATGATATATTCTAACTAAGCTCCTTTTTTTTTCTTTCAAAGAGGAACTAATAGACTCTGGTCTGTCTGTCCTGAGCCTGGAGTCAGGAGAAACACACCCAACACACTCCACCAGCAGTGACAAGGTCATTGTGAGAGACGGGAGGAGGGGTGGGCGAATCGATAGATGTGTAAATGGACTGATGGAGGGAAGTGCAAATGGATGATGAGTTAAATGGATGAAGAGAGAGGGAGACAGGCAGTATATCTGAGCTACCGCTGCGTAATATCCAATTTCGGTTTATTCACCACCCATGAGGCCTGCTGGTGTACAGGAGAAATAGTCTCATGAGAGAATGCCTTTCCCTCTCATCCACCACCTCCAAACAGCTTCATGATATTTAGCCACCTTCTTAAATCATTCATGTAGAATTATGGAAAATAAGTCAGCTGTAACTAAAACTGTTGTGTATTTTTCTTCTCTTTTTTGCAGGCAAGAGAGCATGGGAAGATTGTTTGATTGACATTTTCGGGATGTAAATACTGAAGCCAAATCACAGCATCATAGAGCCTTGCCTCCTTGAATTTGGATCCATCATTTTGCTTCAGGTAGCTCATTCGAGATACCCTGTTTATGGCTTACGCACAAAACCATGGTTTAATTTTGCTGTGGCGTGTCCCACCTGTGGAAGTTTTCACATATATAAAAAAAAAATTGACATAGGAACGGTGAACGTTTTGCTCAAAACCTGCTCAAATTTTTTTACATCCAAGCACTTTATGAGTATAAAAGCTTGTGTACTGACACATTACTCAGTATGTTGGTATGCTGCTTGAGTGCAATATCATTGAATGTTTACATTTGTATGAAAATTTCAAGGTACATATCAGGAGGAATTGAGGTAGCCCTTGAAAATAAACTTCAGCCACAGTCAAATTATCTAGTGCCTGATTCTGCCTTAGAGGTATTTTCAATAAACAAAAGAAAGCCGGTGTTGTATGATGATAGAGTAACGACAGACCTACAGTAGAGTCTGTATTTCTACACTCGAAACTGTGTGAGACAATATTTGTTAACTGCTTCCAGCATCAGTCGATGACCTTTGACGAATCATTGACGAATTATTAAAGGGCACATTTGAGACTTATCGTCTTATTGACCACTGACTAGGATATTTATAAGATTTAACAAAGAAATCAAGTTGGATTATGAGACTAAAAGTCTGGATGTCTCAGCCTTAGACAGATTTAGACTCTTTTCTTTTTTTTTTAAATCTCCAGTCCTCCATCTTTATGAAAGAACAGATCTAAATTGTTGGAGTGCCTCTTTAATGTTAAGCTAAACAGCAAAATCCACATTACTGGCATCAACATATATGTCATATAATATATGACTGTTTTAAAATGTAGAACTAAAATCTCAAATTTGCCCTTTAACACATTGTCATTTTGTTGGCACAGATTTACAGCTGAATCCTAATTATTTGTTCTTCCTTAGATTCTTATTATGTTTCTGAAAAACCTAATATGACATTGTAACAATGGACGGCAGAGACATGAAATTAAAACTCAAAAACTAATTTGGGAACTAATGCATGAATTTCTTTCAGTTTGCTCATGCTGCTTTTAAACAACCAGTTTGTAAGTGAGTTCCCTACAAAACAGTCTCTAATCATTTGGCCCCTGTGGGACCGACAGACTTGAAATATTGGAAATAAATCATCCAGGTCCGGAAGTCCACAGTCAAATCACTGGGATGCAGCTGTAATTCCCATTTGTTCTCTTTTATAATCATGAAAGACAACTAATATTTTTGAAAAGCTTCATCAGTTAGCCAGTTGTTGTGCCTTGCATATTGGCTTCTTCAAATACTGAAGGTGTACCTTTATGTTATGCTTTGTATCATAACACACAGTAGTGTTAAATATACTGTACTAGCAGTGCCACATCAGTATTGATTTTATTTATTTGCCTCTCCATTTTGACAACCGAATGTTAGCTAGAATGTTTTTTGCAAATCTAAAACTGTGTTTATTTATTTTCAGTATTTTATTTTTGGTATCAAATGGCAACTATAAGAAGAAGCCTTACAAGATCTCTGTCCTCAAATGAAGTTTTTTTGGCTTTTGACAATAGTAAACAGTTATGTAACCTTAAGTAGAGAACATAGTGGACATGCTCAGAGCTGCTTTCAGCTTCAGTTGTGGTTACATAAAATACAAATCATCAGGAATCTAGTAGAAGCACACTGGGAAAACAAACCAAGAAGCAACTCACAAGGTTTTGGGCCAGTCCAGCCATCAAGAAAGAAAATGTGTAGGGGCCTTATTCTATATTATATATGGGATCTGAATGGATGGTAAAGGAAACTTCTGGTCATACAGATTACCTCTGAAATATTTAAAATTCCTGTGGGATTCAATTTAGCAAAATGAAATTTAGGACCTACAACCATAGAGCAGTTCTACATTTGTCCTTTAACACATGTAGTTATTAGACATCTGCATTGTTGGCTCACATTCAAGAGGTGGTTGTGATTGTCTTGTTGCACCGGAGTGTCCACTGCTGTCCTCTATGTTTTCACATACACTCATAAGGAAGGATTTGTGAGTGCCTGTGTGTGCGGATGTGATCCCAGCTTTTTACTGCTCGGAGTGCTCATGCTAATTTAAATCTGTGTGCAACATAGCTTAATTTACTGTAGAACAATTTGGAAGGAGGCATACAGAATGTCAATAAAGTTTTTCTGTATCAAACTCTTTTGTTGCACTGTCATCCTCTTACTCCCCCGCCCTCTCACTGACTGATGCACCTGCGATCACCACCACCACATGCATGAATATCGAGCCTCTGGAGAGTTTTTATGTCCGTAGAAAAAGGGGAAAAAAAAGGTCACTGCAGTGAGTCTCAGGGAGAAACAGGTGCAGATGTGACAGAAATGTTGAGCACGTTGTGACATCAACAATCCGTATAGTTAGACCTCAGTCGACTGAGCCTGCCTTCATGTTTTCATGCTGCATTTGATTAATTTCAGATGAGCTCTCTGCAGGGCTGTCACATTGGAAACGGCTCCCTGTCAGCCCCATAGGTGGGACCTCCCATAGGCGCTACTATTTTAATTATCTCCTCCCAAGGCTATCTCCATAGCAGCCTTCTGCGACTGAGACTCTTGGGCTTGTGACCTGAAATACAGCAGCCTCACTCTCCTTGAAAATGAACTTTAATGTTTTCTTTTCTTTACTTTTTAACACACGCAAGCCTGAAGCTTTTTTAAATTCCCTCTAATGGTATTATAAAACACAGTCCATAGCACTTATGGCTCACTTTGGTGCTAAACTAGCGAATAGTTTGAAGGGTCTGACGCAATAGTACACTACAGTGGGGGTGTTGATATTATGGAAATAAGACCTGTAGGCTGTGTTAAAGGGATTGAAGTGCAGTGTAGGATTATGTCAGCTGCACTCTGCGGCAGAGACAAGCTTCTTGAGGAAAAAAACTTCTGGTTAGAGCAGCATTAAAGAAGGTGCTGCTGAGACATGACAAAATCATGTTGTGTGTGCAACATGCTCTAAAACAATGTCACGGAATGAGGCTACAGCTAAGCCTAATGGATTAATGTTAACTTCCGACTGGAGATGATCATTATTTGGGATTTGGACAAAAAGCACTCCCGAAACAAGTGCAATGAGAGAAGGATTAAAAGATGTCCTATAAATGAAGCTGCAGCCAGCTACCTGTTAGCTTAGCTTAGCATAAAGACTAGACTGGCTCCATCTAAAATGTCAAAATTCAGCCACCAGGGGCCAGTCGGTAGTGTAGTGGGTTAAGCGGCCGCCCCGTGTGTGGAGGCCACAGTCCTCGCTGCAGCTGGCCCCGGTTCGAATCCCGCATCGGACGGCTTTACTTCGTGTCACTCCCCCTCTCTCTGCTCCCTGTCTATCTTCAGCTGTCCTATCATTAAAGGCATAAAAAGAAAAAATAATTTTTTTTAAATTCAGCCACCAGCACGTCTAAAGCCTACTTACATCTATATTCAATTTATTTGTCTCATTTGACATTACTCAAACCCCCAATATGAGCAACAGCTGGATAACATCCTAGCTTTTAAACCAAGGCTTAAAGCATATTCAGTGCTACAGTACAACCTCACGGTGACGGCATGAATTCAAGAGGTCAGTCACTGCATCTGGCCAAGAAACAGTCTGGCACATAACCCCCTGTAAAAACCACAAACTGTCCACAGGTTATGACAAAGCCACGTTAGCTGGTTTGCGTTCCCAGTCCAGTTGACAGATATGACAGTGACATCAATGTTATCATCTAACTTTAGCTAAAATCTAAATTAAACATGGCGCCATCTATGAGCCATGCTTTTGAGGTAACAGTCGGAGGCTTTCGAGGTGTTTCATTACAGTTGATGGATGTAGGTTAAGCGGAAGCGAGGTCTGGCCTGGCCCTGCGACCCTGACAGAACCTCACACAGGCAGGCTGGCAGTCCCCACTGAGCGTGTGCGTCATCTTCCCAGCCCCTGTCATGGTTTGGGATATAACAACCACGCCTCAGCAGCTGCCCTGATCAAGGAGAGTGTATGTGCTCCCCCACCTCCTCCTCCTCTATCACCACCCTCCTCTTTCCCCCCAGCCAGAAGGCTGGGCTGACAAGGTGTCCATGTGCTGTCTGACATATTGATCTGAGGTTGTTTCTATTTGCTACCACCTTTTAATAACCCTATTTAAAACCCTGTCTGTTTAAACAACTGTCATTTTTGTGATTGTTGCATCATGGGATGATTTTTGTCTTTTGAAGCATAAAAAGTAATGTGATATTAAATTGGTCAATTGGTATTGGTTGACAATTACCACTAGCTAGTGGCCAGGTTTTACCTTTTGAAGCAAATTTTAATAAGTCTGCACCTGTGTTTATATGTATGTCCATATATTATATGTACATAAATATATACAGTATGTGCATCTTTGTCATCTACATCATAGAAATACATAGTTCTTGTTTCAGCACTGCAAACTAGCAATGATTGAAAAATCACTGGCATATATTTTTCAAAAAGTCTGAAAACATCATTATCATTAAACTCCCTGAAAGATGACAACACAACCTCTACCTTTACGCACAAGCTGTACTGGATTTATTATCGATCACTCCACACTTTCGCCCTTTTAGTAATCGAAAAAGCTATTGTGCACTGCCTTCATATTATTCTCCTGTATTGCAAGACATCGTGTTAATATTTCATAACTTTTGTGATGGTGTCTCACTCAAAGAAAGGCCTTTAATTCCTCCGGCTTTGTTACTGAAAAGGTCTCTTGGTTGTAGTGTGTCACCCTCCCCAAATGATGTCAAATCCGATGAAGGAAACAGTTTCTGAACTTTAAAACTCTCAAACATGTTTATCGTTACTTCATTTGGACGCTTCTCTGTGCAGAATGATGTGCAGAGTTTGACACTAGAAGGCCATTTCCATAGAGGAAATTTGGGTGATTACCATACATCTCAGAATCTCTCATATCTCTCATAAGCGTGATTTTGAAGTATCACAACTGGTTTGGAAGCCAATCAGAGTCCAACATGAAACACACACGGTACATTGCATATTCATAGATTCTTGGAACAGTGTGTTCAGACGCAAATTAGACAATTTTTCAATGTCTTACTTGTCTGGATGGGATCTTTAAGCATGTTTATGCATGCGCTCCTTACATTATCAGCAGTCTGGCAAAGGTGTGTCTTACTGTACGTTGTCTGTCTGATAGATAATGGGTGATTGGCATTAAAGTGAGCAGTACAGCTGCAATTGCCACACAATTTTTTTCTGATTTGATAAATGTATTGTATGTCTGTGTATTTCCTGTTTAAAGAAACCATGTGATCCATTATCTGAGCCACAAAATAAATCCTAAACTGAACTCTAATGTAACATGTGACTGATTTCATGTAAGATAATGTAATCAGCTACCTTGGTGACTTGGTTTCAAGAGCCATAAGGTCAGATGATGTGTCCTGACTCAGACGTAGCTTCCAGCAGTAACTGTCATTAGTGATGAACTCCTTCATCAATAGGTCAGCCATTACTGCTCTCATATATCACAAGAAGCCATAAGAGGCATTGGAAAGAGACCTTTCAAGGCCCTCTTTTATGCAGAGGCCACAGCAGCATTGACAAGTCTGTAATTGTGTTATACACACTCTATATTACATTTTTCCGTCGCATGTTGTTTGTGTTGTGACGATGGGGGATGTTTGTGCATGATGCATGTCTTCCCTGATGAATGGACTTCCTCTTTGGCCCACAAGACACATACCTTGGCTTTGCTTCTAAAAATCTGTCATGTGTATGTCATCACTGTTTACATCACAGCGCACTGGCTGCTCAGCGGAAATCAAGTGGTTTTATTTTCAGCGTGATAGTGAATGATGCTTGTCACCGCCAGCATGGAAACCAAACCTTTCAGGCAAACTCCTTTTTTTTCAGAGAGAGTTGGATCAAAATAGCACCGAGCGGTATTGTGTAATGTGTTCCTCTTTGTTTTGTACGGTGCAACAACAGAGCTCTTAAATCGATACACCTCCCTCACATGCTGCTAAGACAGCTGCACGGGGTTGGTTGGTCTTATTTCCACTTCATAGTTCATCACATGTGACTGTGTAGTTTCTGTGAGAGCTGCAGCGACTGAACTGTGGCAGACGGGGAGATGGACGCTTCTCTTTCTATGAGGAGCAGACAGTCCCTCTGATCACACACTGGACAGTTCACTCAGGTAATTAAAGGACTCCCCCACCCTACACTGAAATTAGATTAAATCTCCACATCACAAGAATGACCGTAAACTGAGTGCTCTTTGTTCTCACACGGTTATTATTATATCTGCTGATACCTCTTTGTATCAACCAATATCCAATAATACCTTACTCCAATTACTTTAAGTTAAATCCATATGACTTTTTTGGAAATAAAATGTAACATGTTAGGAAAAACCTAACATTATATTATCCAGTCTGGCTCTGAATAAATAAAATGTCATAAACATACAGGATAATCAGTGATTGAATCATAGATCTATTATAAAACCATAGAAATGAATCATTTTCTAAGGATGTTTATTTGTACCTTGTGATATAGTTATAGCTATTATACATACTGTACCTTTAATAAAAATCATCTAATTACACTAAAAGTTCATCTAGGCCAAAAAGATGTATGCCTGACATATGTACATAACCAAATACACAATACATTTACATGGTTATATGCACATACCTGAGCATAACTCAATAATGCAGGTTCTTCTACTTGGAATCCAGGTTTGATCCATGACAAGAAAATACAGCCTATATGTTAAAATGCAATAACGCAGTATTGATTTAGACCAGCCGACGTATGGCAGTGATGTTAAGCTTTGTATGCCTGTGAGAAATATTTAGCTCCTGCAAAAACCATAAGCATCTCTGGAGCTTGTGTCCTATTCATTTAGCAAAATCTCTATGCCAATGTCGTCCACACGTACAGGCAGGTTAGTGGCCTCAGAAGCTGTCCGAGGTAAGACAGGTAGACACACATTGATTTAAGGCATACAGATGGCCTAAAACAAAAACAAAAAAAGGAAAAAAAAGCATAGTTGGTGCTGAAGGGGAAACAGTGTTCAGTGAAGAAGCCAGGTCTCCTCTCTTCTTAGCCATGGGGGGGTTTCAGAGCAAGATATCAGATAATATGTGCAGTTCAGCATCCAGAAGAGGCTCTGCAAAATGAGTTTAAAGGAGAAGACCTGTGTGTTATCCGACCTGCGGCTTTGAGTCTATAAAACACTCCATGTTGGGTCACTATGTGTGTAAAGGGGTGTGTGTGGCGGTGGTTATGGTAGTGGTAGCGGTGGTAGTGGTGATGAGGCCCTATCAGTCTCCTCTCAGGCCGCCTCGGCTTGTCGCTGTGGTCGGGGGAACAGAGGCAGCATCTGCAGCCGCCTGGTCGTCGTCCCGTCTGTGCGCATCCCTCTCCTCCTCGTCCTCATTTAGCGCAGCGCCAGACTCCCTGGTGCTCGACGTGATGTAGTGGCTCATTTGGGGTTGAGACGCGTGTTTCTGCCTACCCAAAGTGTCCGATCTCTCCGCGGTTGTGTGACCGTGAGAAGATGCGTAGAGTCCTTCCTCCTGCTGCGAGTGCGCAATTTCTGCTCCGGCACCGCGCGGAGACACGGACACACTTTGGTCTCTGCCATCCCACTGGCTGTGCGGGGTTGTGCCATGCCTGGTCTGGTTGAGAGATTGCAGTCCTGTCTGTGTAGAGTTCCACTCTGAGACATTGTTGCTCGTGGAAATGTTAGTTGAGATGTTTGCGGTGGGGGTGACCTCGTCAAGCACTCCCGGCTTCCCCACAGAAGAGGATGCACTGGTTGGTTTCCAGATCAGGCTGTAGTAAATTGCCAAAATAATGGCTGCTAAAGACACGGACAATACATATGCAAAAACAGTGGCTAATCTCACCCACTTCTTGTTAGTCTTAGCAGCCATCTTAGCCTTTTTGTCCCCTGTATAAGTAGCAGGTTTGCCCCTCTCCATATTGGGCATGAAGTCCCGCTCTCTCATATTGCCCCTATTTTTTCCTCGATGCTCCACCACCCCCTCCGTCTTGAAGCCTTCTTGTTATCCACAATCCAAGAGAAGACAGGAAGCAGAGGGCTGAGGAGAAAGATGCTGGACCACCTCAAACTGTATTTTGTCGCTAAACTGATGTCTTGCAATTCATTTGCTCTCAAAAAGCCCTGCGTCTAATATTCGGTACCCGGTGCAGCATTGCGTTTCATAACGGACATCAAGCATCCACAGGCTGATTGCGCGTTTCAGCATCCGACAGCGGCGGGACAAACGTCCACCATATATGACGTTTCCAGGGAACAGCTGGCTGGGCTGTAGGCTCAAGGCGAATCCGCAGTAAAAGATTTGATTTATTAAAACGATTAAGTGAGATCATACGGTACACAACTGTCTGTCTTATCCAGCAAATGAAGTGGCTGGCTCAGCTAAAAATACAGGAGAGGGGGCGGGCGGTGGCTCTTAAAGAAGCAGCAGCCCGAGAAGAAACCACACACACACACACACACACACACACACACACACACACACACACACACACACACACACAAAAGAAGAGAAAAGAAAAAACCCACACATCACCTCCACATCAGGATGCTTGTGGAGAGAGCAGCGGGGATGAACACTTATCCAAGCTGTAAAGTGTTTACCTTACACTGTGCGCACCCAGGTGCAACATATGCATGCTAGACACGTGCAATGAGCCAACAAAGTGGTAATTAATAAGTATGACTGGAATTTTTTTTTTTTTTGCATTATGTAATGCTTATCCAATCCAATGACAAACTTGTGAGCACAACCAACGCCACACAACTCATAGGCCTATCAGAAATTTGCTTGATTTTGATTCAGTTTTTTCCGACCTCATTTCAGCACAATGGACAGCGTCCGGGATTTGTCACTGCGCATGTCCTCTGGGAAACCGTGGAGGTGAGACAGGTGAAGGTAAACAGGCCACAACATTTGATCAGTGATGTGTTTAAACTCCCTAAACAAGCAAAACATTTACATTTTCAGAGAAACAGAAACAAGTTTCATACATTTTTACCCTTTACGGTATCATGTGAAAATCAACAACAAAAAAACACAAGAATTAGATCTCCATTATAGATATCTGTTATGTGATGTAGATAGTACAACATACTCATAGAGATAATTGTACATTCACATAGATCATTTATGGGTGTATAAAGACAAGATAAAATGAGATAAATGATAAGATACGATAAAATAGACTTTAATGATTCCACCTGAGGATATTCACTTGTCGCAGCACCTTGTATACACAAGGTGAATAAAAACTTACTTTTAAATAAGAAATGCATTAAAAAAACACTTGAAATATGAAAAACAAAATAAAATATAAACGTACATACACCTTTGAAGTATATGGATATGCATGTTGGATCATTTATTTTACAGTCAGTATAATTAACTTCAGTGCTGCATGAAGTCATGCTGGTGTTAAGGAGTCTGACAGCTGTTGGAATGAAGGACCTGTGGTAGCACTCCTTCTTACATTGTGGGAGTAGCAGTCTGTTGGCATCCACAGTCTCATGCAGGAGGTGAGAGGAGTTGTTCATGGTGGACGTCAGCTTTGCATCCTCCTCTCCCCCACTTCCTCTATGTAGGGGGCAGTCCAGGACAGAGCTGGCCCTCTTGACCAGTTTGTTGAGTCTTTTTCTGAAGATACAAGAATCACATAGCATCTATCTACAAGTATATACACATTCACACACATGTGTATAAAGAAATGCATAGACCCATAACAGTTGACAGTGATGCCACAAATAAACATTTGAAAATAAATTAAATTAAATTAAATAATATTAATTTTGAGAAGATATGGTCATTTAAAAATATCTCACTTTATAACCCAAAAATGTCAGTTAGTCAGTTATCCTTATTGCCATCAGTGATTCCTTTAATACAATATTTGTAAGACTTTACCAGCATATTTAAAGAAGGGTGTCCAGGTTTTTTTTTATTATCTCATATAGCTCAAATGTCAGTTGTGTCTAACCCTAACCCCTTTTTATCAGGTGATTATACACCAATGAAAACAGAGTTATGAATATTTCTGTCAACAGATCGCCTAAAATGTTACACACTGGATCTTTGCTGCCTCCACTTGTCAAACTTGGATTCATCCTGTGTCTAACCCTAACCCACTTTACTGTACTTTAAGCATTAAACTTCAAAATATATTAAATTAAAAATAATATTTTTTAAGCCCCCCCGCGTCCCTACTAATTCAAGATGCAAGATTCAAGATGTCTTTATTGTCATTTCACAGTGCACTGTAAAATGAAATTACGAGGAGCAACTCGGATTAAAACATCACAGTGAAAAATTATAAAAGAAATACAAAAACAGTTAAATAAGTCAGATAATAAATTAAAAGACAGAATAAGAAAAGCTGCTACATTAATTATTTTTGCCCATTATCTGATTTGAGACTCAGTGGGGTTTAGTGTTCAATAGTGAGGATTAGCGGTTACAGAAAATGGATGAATGGATGGATTATTTTAAATTAATTTCCCTCTATAACATCCAACCATCTACAAACACTCGTCATTGTATTTCATGTTTCCTGTCACAAACTTCCCTCCACACACCCACATCTATGTGTTTAAACAAAGGTTTATTGTTTTTATTACAGTGTGTTTTTATTACCATGTGCTTTGTTACCATTATTATATTGAACGTGGGAGGAGTATGATGATCAGTCTTAATGTGAGCTGTTCTATCTGACACACCTGTATGGTTAATATGATTGACCATTTGTTTTTTCTTTTCTTTATAATATTTCCACATAAAAAAAAAGAGTCATCTTAAATAAATAATGTTAAAAGAGTCTGTGGTTGTTTATCAACTGTCACTCCTCTGATGTCTGACTGGCATAGTGTTTGCATCACATGCTGTGTGGTCTTGAGGTTAATTTGAATGATAACCAAATGACAGTGAATCTTTTGTTGAAACAGCAGTCAGACACCACATTATGCCCATGGGCTGGTGGTTGTGGTATAATTTGGTAAAATGATAAGCTGGGGAATTCCAGGTGATTTCCTGTTAATGTAAAGAATGCTATATGTGAAGCTGCAAGCTCACAATGAATAAGAAAACAATCAAATGAGAGCAGTTTGCCTTTAAACCGTATTGCATCCTGCTTCCTCCATTTTCACTCTCCAATTTCACTTGTTTCAGTGTTTTATTTTGCAGGCAAAAAATCAATATGTTGATAGCAAGTGGCAACCCTAAACCTTTGTGTGAAAAGCACTTATTAAAGGGTCAGTTCACACAAACTACAAGAAAAACAGTTTCTCACTTTTCTCTCATCGTGTTCAGCCATTCAGACACTTAATGGTAATATTTTTGTCTGGTTTTGAGATGTCCGAGATTTCTTGCCTCCACCCCACTGCAAAGAAGGCGTCTAGTGCTCACAAAATTAAAAATGTATATGCAGTAATATTTATGTGAAAGGAATGTGTCAACACTTTTTATGTAGATTATTTCGTAAGGAGCAAGCTTGAATATAAACTACTAGTGATGATATGTGTGAACAAATACAGGCATTGTTTTTAGGAAGAGATGTACAGTGGTGCAATGGTTAGCACTGTCACCTCATAGCAAGACGGCTCAAGATCCAAAGACATGCAGTTAATAGGTGTTTTGGTGACTCTAAGTTGCCCATAGGTGTGAATGTGAACGAGAAAGATTGTTTGTCTCTATGTGTCAGTCCTGTGATGAACTGGTCATTTGTCACTCTCGCTCAATGCCCGCTGGGATTGGCTCCAGCCCCCTGTGACCCTGACAAGGATGCATTTAAAGAAAACGGATGGATGCTGCTTGTAAATGTTGTATGAGTGGAGCACTTTTTTAATTCTGTAAGTGGTGCAAACAAAAATCCCTTCACATCTTTCACTTATCTTGAGGCGGCTGCAGCAATGTCACACACAAACAGCTTAGGTAAATCCTAATTTAAGCTATAAAATATTCTTTCTTTGTGTGATTTGGCTAAACTAACCCTTTAATATCAGCATATCTTTTTTTCAGATGCTGTCTACTCTGTCTAGAGTTGTGATTCTAGGTAGCTTGAAAGCAGCTCTTTCACCTTTGGTCAAGTGTACTTTGTTTTTTGTTGTTAGCTTCATTTGCAATGCATATTACCCAGGGTGTGCCCTGACTACAGTCAGAGTCTACGCACTGAACTCCATTTTAGTGTATCCTTTGATTGCAGATGGAGGTATGAGCTAGTCATTGGTTACAATAATGGTGTACATGCAGATAGTGGTTATATTTGACTAAACTATAGAAAAAAAATCACTCCAGAAGGACAAAATGAATAAGAAAAGACACTTTCTGGATCCTCCAGTGATCAAAGACTACCTGGTCAAAGGAGAAAGATTTACGAAATGGTCAGAGGTGAGTGAATAGTGATCTAATCTTTATTTTAAGTGTTGGATTAATTAACTGAACTGAATCTTCCTCATCGTCATTTAGCATCAACACACCATCTTCAAGTAGCTCTGTTTCAGAGGTTTAAACTCAGTAAATGCCCTACATGCACGTGAACTCTATTTCCCTCATCTCCACCAAGGACTCAACAAAGACTCATCCGGTCACCATGAAGATGGATCCAAAAGGTTTTTATATCTACTGGATCACCCAAAGCAAGGTAATCAATAGTGGTTTATAGAAATGAAATGGCTTTTTGTGCATCAAACACATCCTGACAGATTAAAAGATCAAAGAGAGAGGTAGTCATGTTTCAGTGACTCACTTCCAGAGTGCATGTGATCAGGATCCGCCAAAGCTGTGGGATAGCTAAGAGCTGCCTTGCACCTTCCGGTCTCAGCAGCTTGTGGAGATTATTGATTGGTGCTGATGTGGGCTCACCATCCTGCTGCACGGTGCGGCTGAACTGTGATGCTTTCGCTCTCTCAGCGAGGCACCTTCTGGTTTTCACCACAAAACGAACCTCCATCAGATGTGTGCCTCATGTGTCTGTCACTGACGTTAAAGTATTCATGTGACGTTTCCTCCATGCTGTTTCAAGGCAACGCAGTCAAATATTCTTTACACAAACAAAGTGAACCCCATAGTTTTTGCACTTTGCCAAAGGATGACTTGTTTTTGAATCCATATTTGGACAGGCGCCTACATGTTGTAAATCAGTAGATGATTCTCTGCTTCTTGTTTCTAGGAGACAACGTTCCTGGATATTCAGACTATCAGAGATACCAGAACAGGAAAATATGCAAAACTTCCCAAAGTGAGTACAGTATCATCATTTAATGTACTAACCTTCTCTCCCAATTAAAGTGGTGTATTGGTTATGTAAGAATCTCTGCAGGCATGCAAATAGGGTGTCAAGCCCTTAGTTTGCCCATTAGTATAAGAGGCATATTTGCATTGCAAAAAATGGCAAAGGACACATGCACCCAGGCTATTCTCCCACTTCAGAAACACACTCACACACACACACACACACAAACAAACGTAAACACACACTAAGTCATGATCTGAGATTTCTGTGAGCGAGCTTGTGTCTGCATGTTTGTGTCAAAATCTGACAGCTGTAGATCTTTTCCACTTCCTCGCTGGCCTCCACAGAGAGTTGCAGTATGCTATCGGCGTCATCCCTTACTGAGGGTTCATAGGTGAAATCTGTTCCCCTCAGGGACAGCACAGAGCTTTGAATCATCCCAGTCGGGGTCCTGTTGGAAGCATTTGCTCCTCTCGGGCCTCTGAGGTTTTCTTTTGGGAAAGCAGCTCCATGCAGTGCTGACATTAGCTCAGCACATCGGAAAGTAGCATGGAAGTGATTGGTTGTAGAGTAGCAGATATAAGAAGGTAGTATGTAAAACACTGGTTTTCTTTGCTGCTGCTGCTGTGTGTGTCTCTGTGTCTATGTGCATATGTTTGCATGTCTTGGTCAGCAGATTTGCCTGCACTGAATAAGCTCCCAGAAAGCAAGTGGTGCTGACATAATTTCAATTCTTTAAGCAAATAAAGGGAAGGTAAACTGATCAACTAAAAACCTTAAAAACAGGACCAAATATATTGTGATATTTTGAGCAACCTTAAAAACAGGACCAAATATATTGTGATATTTTGAGCCAATGAAACATATTTTCTCTCTTGTGCCTTTCCCAGCACCCCAAGGTTCGCAACGTGTTTAACCTGGATTTCCCGGAAAGCAACCATCTCGCCAAAACTCTGACCATTGTCTCAGGTCCAGACACAGTGAATCTGACCTATCATAACTTTTTTGCCTCTAAAGAAAAAGTGACACAGGTAAAAAAAAAAAAAAAAAACACTGTATACACTGACACTTTCTGCCAACCTCCTCTGGTTGTTCAAACACAGCCCAGGCTATTATCCATTACACAATGAGCCTTTGCTTACCCCCCAATAAGCTGCCCTCTCTCTACCTTTTAGATTTTATTAGACTTTATGACTTCAATATCCTGATTTAATCAGCCGTAATGAAATCACAATTATGCTTTGATCAAACACAAATGCACTACTCTCATTTCCTGAGGTACTATCATATTAATGCCCTCTAGTGGTGAGTTTGCGTCCATTAAAATCTTTTATAATGGTTTTAGGGCTAATGACATTTAAGCTAAATTCATGCTGACATTAACTGCTCTGTTTGTATTTGTAATTAAATGAACATCAGAACTGGGCAAGTGACATTCTTGCAATTGCCTACAATGCGGCAAGAAACAACGCATGCAGACATGTCTTCCTGGAGAAAATGTAAGTGGATATCATGTCATCTGACAGGTCAGCTTGTATCGTTGCTCACTGCTCACTGAACTATTTCTTTTCCTCATGTGTAACACAATATTGGACTATGTGTTTAATCTTAGATACATCCGTATTTCCCTTCATACCAACAAGGACGGCAAGATCCCAGTGAAAAAGTAGGTTACAGTGCAAACCACCTGAAGGTGTAGGATGGTACACAGTTGTTAGTTTGTAAGGTACATTTTCATGTTTTCTACTCAATGTTTTCTCAGCATTTACAAGATGTTCCCTGCGGATAAGAAGAGGGTGGAAAGTGCCTTGGCATCAGCACACCTCCCTAAAGGAAAGGTTAGAAAATGTGATTTTTTTTCTCACCTCGCCCTCTAAGAAGTCCTGGTGTTTGTTGTGATTCTTGATTGCAAGTTATGTTCATAATAAGGTTCACAGGCTCCAGCATGAATACAGTAAAATGAGGTCAAATGTTTGGTTAGGTTTTGATAGTTTTATAATGATGACATGTGTTTTTACATTTTAGTATGACACCATGAAGCCTGATGTCTTCACTGAAACTGCCTTCAGGGCCTTTCTGATAAATCTCTGCCCTCGGCCTGAGATCTATGAGATCTTCACTTCATAGTGAGTTGTACTGTCCTGTGCATCACTAATTATCTCCTAATATTACTGAATAATTCTCCATTTATTGTTTTATATCCTGTAGTTTTTCCACTGTAGCTCAAATCATATATGATTCTGATATTTCGTATTATCTTGTTTAACTGTTTCAAACTAACACAACCTTTTGGTTATGATTATCTTTATCAGCTCTTTGTGGTAAAATACGCCCACCCTAAAAGCCTGTTTTTGTGTCTGCTTAGTTATAAAGCCATAAACATGCTTCTTTACATATTCTAATTTGGTAGCACTATGCCAGAAATGCCTGCTGTAAATAATATTATGCTAGCCAGTCAGTGGGCTGGGTGCAGGGAAATGCAGGAGCAACACAATGTGTAGAATTGATGTGATTGTTACGTCTCAATGTGCCCTCCAGCTCCAACAAACCCACCATGACAAAGGAGAATTTCACCAAGTTCCTCAACGAGAAACAGAGGGACTCTCGGCTCAACGAGGAGCTGTTTCCACGTCTGCGTCAGGACCAGATCAAGGCTCTGATTGACAAATATGAACCCGCCACCACTAATTCAAACAGAAGTGAGATAGGTGATAGGTTTGCTATATGCAGGACTTGATAATACTTTAATACCTTTAACGTGTTTCTCTGTTCATCTGCAGGTCTTATTTCTCCAGAAGGTCTCTTATATTTCCTGATGGGGTCAGAGACATCAGTTGTCATGCAGGACAGGCTGGCCATATCTCAGGAGATGACCCAACCCATACCCCACTACTTCATCAAGTCCTCCCACAACACATACCTGACAGGTCGCCTACACTGCTTTCTTTTGAACTCATACATTCCAATATCTGATCAACTCAACATCTGAAGTTTTCCTGTCTGTCACCCTGCAGCCGGTCAGTTCTCGGGTGTGTCCTCTCCGGAGATGTACCGTCAGTGTCTGCTGTCTGGCTGCCGCTGTCTGGAGCTGGACTGCTGGAAGGGCAAACCTCCAGATGAAGAGCCCATCATTACCCATGGCTTCACCATGACCACTGAGATCCTCTTCAAGGTGCTTACATGGGTCTCATACACTACACATTTCACTCTAAATTAATATTTCTTTAATATTTACATGTTTGTTTACATTTTATACATTAGCTTTCAGGATCTTGCATTTAAACAGTTGAGATGTAAATGAGTACAAATACATTTTTCAGATAACAGATTATTACAGATAATGTAGTCTGAAGATAAAGTGAAGTCATGTGTCTCACACCTTGTTCAGTTTGACAGTAGATGGGAAGCTGAACAGCTAAATTTAGGGACTGTCTCTAAAGTGCATATAGCTTTTTCAAAAACTTTCTCTTTTTTTCATTGATACTTAAACTATATTTTGTTGTGTGGACCTTCTCTCAATGCGTGGACATTCTCATCAAAAACCAGTGTAATCCAATTAGCTATTGTGGCCTGTTTTGTCATAGACTCTTCAGACCACCTTTGAATTAATGTGGACTTCCTCCTATTACATACACAACCCCCACTTTTTAAAGCTAAATCATGCAATATGGCCTTTGGGACCAGTTACAAATCTCTTATTTAGACACCTTTCTAAGTCTTTTTTGAAGGGTACATCCAGTCTGTAGGATTCAGTGGCATCTCACGGTCAGTTTGGAAATTGCAACCAACTCACCCTCCTTTCCAAGCGTGTAGGAAAAACTATAGTTGCTGCAAACTCAGAAAAGATAGGCGATCTAAAGCCAGTGTATAGTTTCCCCATTTTGAGATAGTTTAGAAACATGGAAGTGCAACACAGTGGACTCTGTATAAGAGGACCCACTCCCTCTGTAGATAACAAAAACACAACAATTCTTATTTATACAGTAATAAATATATATACATATATACATACTTTTGAATATTATATTCTATTTCTGCTATATTCTACCAATAAATCCCCCTAAACCTTACATACTGGTCCATTAATTCACACATATAACTGATGATTAGTATAAATAAAATACTTCCAATACTTCTATCATACATCTTGGACCTTTCTAGTAAATGGTCAACCCCAGTTTCCTGTAGCCACAGTTTACATTGTTTCAATATGACATCTTCATGTGCACACTCATCCACTCAGCTATTCATGCTGACTAAAGAGAGCAGCAGTGTGCCATGGATATCATGTCAAGTCTAAAATTTCATGGCCATAAAGAGGAAAAGGTTTTTTTTAAGTACAAAGTAACACAGAAGAAACACACACAGGCAGGCACAACGCCCTCATCCCCTCACAGTCAACACTTCCTTTTAAGGGCAGGCGGCGCTCCACAGTCCCCGAGGGCCCAGACACAACACCTCAGTTCAGTTTACTGTCAGCCTCTAGATGTAATTGGTTTGGCGATGACTTCAGGGGCTCTGCAAAGAAACAGCTTTGCAGTTTGTCATGTGTTTTGGGAGAATAGTTATGATTGGCACAGTCTGCTGTTCTCATGCTTTTGTGTGTTTTTCCCCCCTAATTGTATCCTGATTGTACCTGTTTTTGTCTGTTTGCTGCTGTGTCACCGGCTCTATGTCTCTTGCCAGTTTGAATGCTTTAATCCTAACTGAATTGAAATATAAGTTGAGTTAAAAGCATAAAAACACATCACTCTGTATCTCTTTTTGATGTGTGACAGGATGTGATTGAGGCCATTAATGAGTGCGCCTTCAAGACCTCACAGTATCCTGTTATCCTCTCATTTGAGAACCACGTTGACTCGTAAGACCTGAGCTTTTGTAATGTTATTAACGCAATGTAATAACGTCCTGATGCCATTGTCCCAAACCTTTAAATCTGGCAGTAATGTCAGACTGTAATAGGTGTTGCTTTGCTCTATTCCAGGGTGAAACAGCAGGAGAAGATGGCAAACTACTGCAAAACCATATTTGGTGATGCCCTGCTTACAGAGCCGCTGGACAAATACCCTGTGAGTAGACCGCTGCAACATAGCTCGCTGTCAGAATAATAAACGCAGATAAAGTTTGTGTATTGGATGTTTGTAAACAGAACACTTTGTGTGATTAGATAAATCATGTTATGATTCAGCTGAGTACTGCAGTTTAATCTCATCAAGGCAATATATGGTCAAGTTCAAGTTTCATGTTTGGACTCTTTCTTATCACCTAACGTGACCCTCATATATTCCTATACCCATGCAACGGATTCAAATCAACAGCCAAAACCTGTTTACCTAGCTGTGTGTTTGTATTTTTCATGCAAATGACGAACATGTTTATAAGTCTGAAATTATATCAACAGTTTAAAGTTAGGTTTAAGTATCTGATCCTGCACCCCGTTCAGTAAGGTTTTTTTGGTGTATAACAAATCCAAGGTACTGTACAAACCAGAATTTGTAGATGCTGTCTGTGGTTGTCAAAGAAATGGTTTGACATTTTGGGAAATGTTGTTTTCTTGGCGACATGAGAACAATGATAAAACGTTCATGTTTGTCTGGAAGCTACAGTTAGCAGTTGATTAGCTTGTGTTTGTCATGACTGTGGGGGCGTGTCTGCTGAATGTGCTGAAGCCACAGCCACTCATGGGAGCAGTAAGCAGAAATTCTGAAGCGACTGAAACGTGTCAGATGAGTTCAGAAAATGAGATGACTAACTTTAAAAAAAGTAACGAGAAATGAATTCATCTCCATCTCTCTGCTAAGGGTGCAAGGGTATGCTCAGGGTGGCCTCAGTGTGTCATCGAGCCACCCTTTAGGACCGCCCACAAAATCCTGGACTGAAAACTGGTGAAAAACTGTTCTCTGCATTTCAGTAATATATGTCTTTTCACATGTTTTCAGCAACTATTTTCCAACATATTTAATGTATTGTATTCCTTTAAAGGAAACATGGGGAAACAGCTAGCCTGGCTCTGTCAAAATATATAAAAAAACAAAGCAAAAGAACAATAGCACAGATTAAACAAAAGTGTAGTTTTATGGCGTTTTTTGTCTCTGGATATTTCTTGAGTGGGCGTAGGAACCTAGAATCTTGTTGTTGCTGAACAGTTGCCAGGCAACCAGTGGAGAGTCCAAGGAAGGTGCAAATTAAACAAATACATACATTATGTTAATTATTGAGCCTTGCTGGTGCTCAGCCATGTAACTGTTTCCAGTGTTTGTGCTAAGCTAAGCTAAGCAGCTGCTGGCTGTAGCTTCATGTTTCCATACCGAGTGGAATTGATGGATCTTTACAAAAACTCAAATAAGTTTATTCCTCAAGGCGTCAAACTTATTCCTTTGAGTTCTCCACATTCACAAAAGCAACACTTAAAATTTGACAATGCTGCTGTAGTGTGTTTTGTCAGTGTTTACCCTGAGTTAGTTTTAGGTTTCTTTCTGTTTATCTGTGATATCTAGCTAAAGCCGGGCCAGCAGATCCCCAGCCCGTCTGAGCTCATGGGCAAGATCCTCATCAAGAACAAGAAGGGCAGCCATGAAAAGCCAGCCCAAACTAAAAAAAATGCTGCTGCAGCCCCTGACCAGGCCGTAACCGTAACCGCAACTGCAACTGCAACCACAACCACAGATGCACCCACAGATGCACCCGCCCAAGACCCAAACACCACTTCCCAGGATCCCTCCAACCCAGCACCCAGTACCCAGGAGAACCAAGGTGGACGAAATGAATCTCAAGCCAAATCAGATTACGCTCCAAAAACAGGCCTGTTTAGTTATTTTTAGGCATCACTGACATGTTTACTTGTTTAACCAGAGGGTGACGCAGCTGCAGAGGACAACGAAGAGCAAGAAGATACAGAGGAACAGGATGAGGAGAAAATGAAGACATCAGATGAGGTAGATTATGCTGTTGTGGTGACAGTTTTATGGCTTCACATCATCTGTGTCCTGCTGAAACAGTTTAAACATCACTTAACTTCCTGTCATTCCCCCACAGGGCACAGCTGGACAAGAAGTAACAGCATATGAGGCAATGTCATCCATTGTCAACTACATCCAGCCCAACAAATTCATCTCTTTTGACAATGCCAAAAGTATGTCTTCATAAATTTAACACAAATGCGGAAAAAATATATTCTGACAGCACCCAAAAAAACAAAATCACAGGTAGACAAATCAAAGTCAGTGTGATTTGTGCCATCCTTTTCTTCCTTCATAGAGAAAAACAAGAGTTATGTCATCTCATCTTTTGTGGAGACCAAAGGAGAGGCGATGATTGCCAAGAGTGCTGTTGAATTTGTCGAGTATCCTTTAAGGGTATACTGCAGATGTCATGCTCCAAAACAAGGCAACCTGGTTTAAATGCACTGATTTAAAATGACAGGAAATATATTTTTGTCATGCTGTCATAATACAATACAAACTGTGCTTCCTAAACTGTCTTTCTCAGATACAATAAAAGGCAGATGAGCAGGATTTACCCCAAAGGAACAAGAATGGACTCATCCAACTACAGCCCCCAGCCTTTTTGGAACGTAGGCTGCCAGTTGGTGGCGCTCAACTACCAGACAATGGGTAGAAATGACCACACAATGCACTGATAACCGCTTAAAATGCCATAAATGTGTCTCACCACCTGATAGCATGTCACTGTTCCTGACATATCTATATATCTATAAACCTGAGCTTCTGTTTTTCACCACAACGGGACAGTGTTGCACCTCTTTGTGCTGCAAAGGCCTCTGCTGTGCTTTGCATCCCAAGCATTCACTGCTTCTCCTTGTGCTGAAGAGAGGGGGCATGAATGGATCTATTTGTGTCTATTTTCAGATTTCCCCATGCAGCTGAACATGTCTCTGTTTGAATTCAACGGCAGAACGGGCTACCTGCTCAAGCATGATGTTCTGCGTCGCAGTGACAAGAAGTTTGACCCTTTCTGTGACAGGATTGACACCGTTGTGGCAAGCACATTAACCATAAAGGCAGGTCCACCGCCTTGCTATTATTATGCATCAAAAACCATCCCTGTGGTGTGTTCCTTATAGGGATCTTAGTATCTCTGCAAACTAAATATAAAATGTGAAAATAATGACTTTAAACCTAAAATTTAAAAAAATCACCAACTAAAGCTGCATCCTTTAAGATATTGCACTGAAGGGAAAGTGATATGGGTGAAGCTTACAGCTAGTTTTGCTCTTCTAAATAAATTTGCCTCCTGCTTTGGAAAGTCTGTGTGTGTGTGTGTGTGTGTGTGTGTGTGTGTGTGTGTGTGTGTGTGTGTGTGTGTGTGCGTGTGTGTGTGTGTGTGTGTGTAGCTATGTTGGTTTCCCCTCTTGTTTAGGTGCAGTTCACAATAATACAAGCTTCATGCTGAGACTGATACATGGTTCCTGGTATTCAGCGGTCTCTGCGGTGAAAACCTGAGCTCTATTTATATCCACCATGTCCTGAACATGGGTCCACACAACGGGACACATCCATACTGTTAGCTATTCATACATGTACTGTATGCCCTCAAATATTATTCACCTCTCTCATTAGATCTATTCAGGCCAGTTTCTGTCTGACAAGAATGTGAAAACAGGAGTCGAAGTGGAGATCATTGGGCTTCCGGGAGACCCCAAGAAGAAGTATCGCACCAAGTGGTCCCCCACACCCAACGCCATTGACCCAGTGTGGAATGAGGAGCCTTTTGTTTTCGAGAAGGTGTGTATGAGTAGATAAAAATTTTCAAATATATGTGAGGGTGAATGTGTTTGAGTGGAATCAGCCATTTTGCCTTGGCCTTGTGCTGTTGCTGCTGTTTTTCTTAATATATTTGTTGTTGTCATGATGGATAGATCCTGCTCCCAGAAATGGCCTCTCTAAGACTTGTAGTCCATGAAGAGAACGGTAAATTCTTAGGACACAGGATCATCCCACTTGATGCCATCCAATCAGGTCAGTGAAAGTGAGAAAAAAAGAAACACTTCATTTCATGCTTCATCTAATCTACATAATTTAAAACATCACAGAGTCGTCAAGGGCACAGAATATCTGCTCATGTGTTTTAGTCGCATCAGGGAAGCTAGCGCCTTGTTTTTCATTCACCAAGGTTTGGTTTATGCCCTGTAGGTTTCCATCACATATGTCTGCGCAGTGAGAGCAACATGCCTCTCACACTGCCTGCTCTCTTTGTGTACATTGAGGTCAAGGACTACATCCCTGCTGCCTTTGCAGGTCTGTCTTTTTTCACTGTGTTTTTGCAAAAGAAACAAGAAAAAATCCTCTGTTGCAACTAGATGTATTTGCGTGTCACTTAGGGACAAGACTGATTTAGGTTCGATGTGTTGAGCTCTGCAATATTTAGTGTTTTTAATCCTGCATTGTGCACTGATGCATTTTTATCCTACCCCAGATTTCACAGATGCCTTGTTTAACCCAACAAAGGGGGAGAAGACCACAAAGCCCCCAAAGGAGGTAACAAAAAGCAGTTAAAGGAAACTTAACTCAGCCATCATTGACTAAAAATCAGTACTATCCTTAGCTCTCTTTTAAACCTGCAGCACTAATTAACTTCATGGGAGATGACCACCCTTGTTTGACTGTGATGTTCCTGTCCTTTTTGTGCCCATGCAGTCATCTGCCAACTACGTTTCTCCCTATGAGTTGCCTCTTGCAGACCAAACACCCGCAGACAAAGCTAAAGAAAGTGAAGCCCCTGCTGCAGGTAATGAAGCTGGTGACACAGTTCAGAGCTTAGGTATCAACAAGCCAAGTGCTGAATTAAGAAGCTGCATTTGATCACTGAACTTTCCATCTCCTTTAGAAAAGGCCGCATCTGAACCTACACCACCAGTTGATGCCAAAGACGAATCATCTCCACCAGAAGCAAGTGCAGAAGAACCTAAAGAAGAGGCTGAGAACAAGTCAGACCCTCCACAACCTGAAGCTGAACCTGAAGAACCTCCTCAAACTCCTGCTGACACTCCTGCTGAAGATCCAGCCCCGGCTGCATCCGAAACCAGTCCTGAAGCTGTTCCACCCCCTGAAGAGGCAGCCCCTGAGAAAGAAGCAGCTCCTGAGCAAGAGCCAGAGCCAGAGCCAGAGCCAGAGCCAGAGCCAGAGCCAGCTGAGGAAACAAAAGAGGAGCCGGACAATGACTCCAGCATAAACCCAGAGCCTGCTTCAGATGATAAACCAGGCACAGAAGCTGCTCCAGAAGAGCCTGCTGTTGTTGCCGTGCCCTGTCCAGCAAGTGCAACTCCTGAGTCTGCAGGATCAGATGAGTCATCTCAGCCACCGACATCCAGTGAAGGTAACACCTAAGTATTTCATGTGTTGTGCTCCTCAATTTTCCTTTTGTCAGTACAGGCAAAATACAGTCCAATGCAGACATTTCTTGTTGAATAGATGAGTTGCATATCCAGTGTCGACACAAGAAGGAGGATTCTCACAACAAAGCCCTGTGTGTTTCTGCTGCAGAGCCTTCAACTGTGACTACTGAAGAACTGACACAGCACAAGAACTATCTGAAGGTCATCAAGCGCCAAGAGAAAGAGATGAAAGAAGCAGAAAAGAAGTATCAGAAAAAAGGAGAGGATCTGATTCAGAAATATTCTGATTGTTTCAAGGCCATAAAGAAGAAGGCCTCAGTGAAGAAAAAAGAGTAAGGGGATTCATTTGTTGTTTTCGAGCTTCTCAAGATCAGTTTTGAGATTTATTTTTTTTGGACAAAAGATCCAGTCCAATTGTTTATGTTTGTCATTCACCAAAGATTGTTCTGTTTCCTACAAAGTAGCATTGAATTCTACAGCATATTAATATTGACCCACTAATGAAGTTGTTGTTGTTTTGGTCCCTGTCATTAATGAGATTAGATTTAGAAGCACTGAGAATATTCCTCGGCTAATGTGTTTTCCTAGCTGAGGCAGAATATTAGAGGATGAAGAGAACAACTAAGTGAATATAGGCTGCAGTGCTTTTTGTGCACACTAACAAAACAAGGTTTATTCAAGGCCAAATGAGCTTTGCTGTACAGGATTTCCAGTAACCACAGTATTATGCATTAATTCCTGTACTCTGAGGGGTAGTGACTGTTAGTCGATAAACTCTATTCCCCTTGCATATGTCCTGTTATGTTGTATCGTGTTATGTTTCCTCTAGGGGAGGGGGAAACACCACTGACAACAGTGTAGTGACAGAACGTGCGCAGGAACAGAAGGACAAAATGCAGGTTGAGCTGCAGGCTTTGTGGTCGGAGCAGAACGATCAGCTGAGGAAGAAGAAAGAGCAGTGTGCTACAGAGGTCGGTAAAAGACCAGTTTTAAAGTTCGGTTTCCAATTTAAAATGTTACGTGGGCAGAAACACGACTCTTAATGCCAATGTTGCTCTACCTGCAGATTGTGTAAATAGTGTTTGGTAGCGCCTTAGCTGCAGCAACTTTATGTTATGGTTTTATTAAAAAATCTTATTACATTGCCCCCAAGTGGCCAAAAAAATCAATGATTGGAGGTTCAAGTACACATTTAGTGTACTTTCTTTTCTGCTTCCTCTCCACTGCATTTCAGAAGAAGACATTTATCATCGCTAAAACTGAGTGGTCCATCAGTCATTTTGCTGCCTGATCGGTAGTAGGTTCATCTGTGTAGTGAAAGAGGGGCCTTTATATTGATTTTTTTGCTATTTGGCAAATTTCAGTGTAAATTTTTGCATTTAATTTATATATGAAGGAAAGTCAAGATTTGCTCCTCGTCCTATCATAACCTGCTCTCATGTGCTCCTCATTCAATCACCACTCTCCTTATACCCACCTCTTGGCTGTCTTTATTACATCTAACATCTATGACATCTCTCGTAGAGCACCTAATTTTACCTCTCTGTGCTGTGTATCTGCGATCACAGGCGAGCAGCCAGGGGCTTTAGAGTCTCTGTGGTACTCTTACCATAAGCTCTGAATCTGTATGAGACTAAGGGGTCAATCAGGTAACTTTTCAAGGGTTGTCACCTCATTAGACAGAGTGTGGACCATATTGTAGGAGTGCCGTGCAGTGAAAAGTGAGTTTGCATGTTGCATACAGATCCAGATCCAATACGCTGATCATGTATAAAGCAAAAGTTCATGGCAATTAAATTAAAAAGGCAGAATTTTTGTTTTGATTAAAGACTTGAATCGCACAAAGCATGGATGTTGTTATTCAGAGCCATTTTTCTGAGCTTTATTTTGACTGTGATTGTGTCACTATCCTCTTCTGTTGTGACAGAGACTGACCAAACTGATGGAGATGGCCACGGAGAGACACAGCAGTGAACTGAAGACCCTGGAGAGGTGAGAGCACGCATGTAACACATTTAGGACACGTCGTACACACTGAGAGTGCAGAGGGCTTTGCTGAGTCTGTCCAATCTGTGCCTCGAGATTTTGGTGTGACACTGTCTGTGTTTGTGTCATCTGAGGTGAAACATCTGACATTTTGCAAAGACAATACCTCAAATATTGAATGAATCACCTCAATGTGCCGGTCTTCCAATGTCCTTGGCTGGCTTATGATGTTCTGGATGTGTGTGTGTTATCCTAAGTCCCCAGCTGGCAGATGGTTATCTCAGGACGACTATTATCCAACAGGTGTTTAAACAGCAGTAGGGAAGCCAAGGCAGCCGTGGTCATCTACCTGCCCACAAAGACACTATAATCTCACATTTAAGCCTTCATTTTCACTGAAAAGGTCACATCAGAGGCACACAGCCCTGCAACTGTTGTTTAAAGGAAAAAGGTTGTTTATAGGGCCACTTCTGTTTTGTTTTTTTATATTTTAAATATAAACAGCACAAGTCCTTACTTTCTGTTTTTACTTTGTTTTGCAGTGAAAGCAAAGAAAATAAGAAGAGACTCTCAAAGCGTGCATCCGCAGACAGGGCAAAGTGAGTTCATAGCGTGGCCTTCAGTTACTTTAAATGCTTCTATTCATTGCAGTTCTTCTTATCGAGGTACAGCTTCATGTCCACAATGAATAAAAATATGAGAAGAGCTTCTTACCTCTCTGCCACATGGCACTGCACATTATGTCTGGCTTGATTTGATGAATTTTTATCATTATGTACAAGAGGTCTAATTGAAAATTCTAATTATCTTCTCCTAGGCTGAAAAAGGCACAGAGCACAGAGATGCTGGATGAGACTAGTCAGGCTGATGGCGCAGTAAGTAGTCCTTTAAACTCATTGAAATCGCACATTTTGACTTTTTAAGCTTGGATGTACAATTAAAGGAGTAGTTTGACATTTTGGGATATGTGCATATTCACTTTCTTGCTGGGAGTTAGATGATAAGATTGATACCACTAAGCTGGTGATGGCAGCTGGATATCATAGCTTAGCGTAAAAACTTGAATCGGGGTAACACCTAGTCTGGATCTGTCCAAAGGTAACAAAATCTTCCTACCGACATCTCCAAAGCACACTGTTTAACATTGTACATGGCCTAAAGACAGTTTTCATGCTAAGCTAAGCTAACCAGGTGCTGGATGTCACTTTATATATATATATAATATAATATATATATATATATTTTTATATATATAATATTTTTCTATATATATATATATTTTTATATATATTTTTTTTTTTTTGTTTATTGAATTTTCGAACACATAAATGACAGCTATAAGAAAGCATGTCACTTTATATTTAAAGCAACATTACTTACCTACCTAGTTTCAGAGTGCAATACTACTGTCGTAAATGTGGACAGCTGTACACGTGTATAACATTGAGCAAGTGAAACAACACAAGACATATCAGCCGGCTAATGTTACTAGTCCAACAGCAAGAAGTCCAGCTCGGCGTCTGTCTTTCAGCCTTTTATTTAGCTTCCTCCGTCAACGTCACCTTTGGTCTTTCCGTCTCTGTCATTATGACCACAGAGGCTGCTGAGCCCAGATACAATGCTCACTTGGCCAGCTCCGGTTCTGGCATGACACCAGCTTCGATCCCTGTTACTGTAGCATTTGTCTTTAAACCGGGTCTCAAAACCTTGTTCTACTGGCGGCCCAAAACTTTGATCACCAGAGGGAAAACAGTGTTTTTTTATGGTTGAAAAGTTAAACAATGTTGCTTTTAAGGACAAATATGAGAGTGGTATCAATTTCAGGAACTATCATGAAACAGTATTAATGTCACAACTCACACTGAACATCACATGTCGTATTCAATAGTGTAACTATGGTTACAAAGAGGCAGCAAGTGTCTGAACAAAACATGGAAAAAATATCACCGTAGGCATGTTACACACACACGCACACACAGTGTTGAGCTTCAATAGTACACCCACACACACACTTCGTACACACACTTCATTCACCCATATACTAACCATACACACAAACACACAAACCTTTTCACCCGCAGAGTAAAGTGCAGTGGGCTCTGAGCATAGGCCAGCCCTGTCCATTACTCAGAAGCTGTTTACAGGGAGCAGGCTAATCCACGTGCAGTCGATGACTCACTGAGCAGTGCTCTTGTTCCTCTGTTGGCTCATCAAGAGTCAGACCTGTTGTATCTGCGTTAAAGACCTGGCCATCTCACTCCTCTCCGATCGACTCTGTCTGGCTGGCGCCAAACCCCCCCCCCATCCCTTCACACATTAGGGTTGCATTGCAGGCTCATTTTGATCTACTTAATCAGCATTTGCTCATTAATTACAGCAACAATTTATAACACAGTCACCTTTTAATCAGCGCAGCCTCAGTATTGAATAGCCAGGGTGCAATAAGGGCTGTGTAACCGAAATGGACAAGTCCAACCTGTTGTGACTTAAATGTATTGATTCTCTTGCTCAGGTTGCATCCCATGGGTGCATTTTCCACCAGATATACACACACATACACTCACAGGGAGGAACATGAGAAGACAAACAGGTTATAGACATGCAAACAGTCTTTATCTCTCTCTCTATCTTGATACCACGTGCACAGACATATAAACTCACACAGACTCAAACCACAGATCGATTGTGTTTTTCTCTAGGGACGTCTTGTATTGTATTTTATTGTGTTGTTACAGTCTCCAGATTTCAGTGCACAACAAGAGGCTCTGATGAAGAAACAGGCTGCTACACTGGAGGAAATCAAGACACTCACTAATCAGGTACGCACGCCAACGCGCCAATACACTTGTTTTTGTCACCCAGGAGGATGTTTTCATAGGGAAACTATAGGTCACAGGAACTACACTGTTGTGTTTGTGTTTCCATTCCATATGAAGATCGGTGTAGACTATACAGAAAGCCTTTCAACCTGCAATTATTGCACACTAAATTCAATCCCTGGTTCCTCGAGGCAAGACGCAGATTTCTGTTCCTCAAAAAAGTCTTGGCCCCCTGTGGTGGAAACCATTACATTCATTCCTTGGAGACTTACCCTCACTTTAAACTCTATTTTTTGCCACCCCCTGCGGTCCTTACCATAGCAGCGTAAAATGACTACCCCCACTCAAATTTTTTGACATTTTTGACACAGCCCCTAATTGGGTCTGTATCAACCCTAAACCTAAAATTTTGTCCCTTTTTAACTCAACTGTAGGTGTCTAGGCCCATAATATTATACATTTGAATATGCACACATGCATGTACACCCATCTACAATCCAAAACTAACAACAAACACCCACTGTCATCTGTCCATTTTGAGATTCTATGTAATTCTGACAAGTGATCCATCCCGCTTGAAAATACAGACCAAGCTACTACTACTATAAATGACATCGAAGCACTTTTACGACATGGCTTTGCTTTGAATTGGTGAAATCTTGGCAGCTGGCGCTGAGCAAAGAGATGTTAGATAGTTCAGACAAATGGATGATGTGTTTTTATGTCTCACTAGTAGTATTAAGATACAAATCCAGTTTCTGATATTAAGAGAAGCAGTAGTACTAATAGATTAAGGGACAAATGAGGAGAACTCCTTTCAACACACAAGCTAGCCTTTCTTGCATGAATTAACATCACTGAATGAATATTGAGCAATTTTCCTTAATACAGACACACTGCCACATTACTAAATATCCTTAAAATAGCTCATCATCAGTCTTATTTTAAAATCAATCACTGCCACTGGGTTCCAGCCAGTCCCCTAGCCTGAGCTTAGTATTGATATTTATTTTTACTGGTGCCAATACACAAATCCATTCTCTAAAGATCACGATACGGCACCTGGCAGAGAAAAGAAACTACAAAAATGCCAATGTGTCCTTTCAACAAGCCTATAACCTTTAACTAAACTTTGGCCTCCTGTGTCCTCAGCTCAATCAGGAGGCCCTGAAGGACCACGAGCAGAAAGTAAGGTCTCTGCCAGCAGAGGTGAAGGAGGCTGTCAATTCTTGTGTGGGTGCACACTTTCCTGAAATGGTCGATCAGGCTGGAGACAAGAAGATGGAGGGAGTGGGTGTCTATGGAGATGTCTTCCTTGGTTAGATGTGCCTGGCCCTTTAGTGTAACCCTGTCCTAACTTTTTAGAAACCTTTTTCACTCTTATATTTTATTTTAAGCTGTTACATAATGTAAGCTACATGTGAGAAAAACTCTGGGATAGTAGAAGGTTATACACACAGAGCTTAATTAAGGAAGCTCTTTCAATTTAGAGGTGCTATTCATAGACTTTGAGAGTTGTATGTTTTAATGGATGTTCTGTTGAGTAAAAGTTAGATGATTTGGATCTGATTTTAGTTTTCTATGTGACTATTTATTTAAATACCCTAATATAGCTACAAATATCTTCCAGATGAAAGCCCGTCTCGAAAAGCTTTGGTGTGGCACCCACAGTCCCCTTTATGTCCTCTTAATGAGTTCAAAAACAGGAATAAATGTAGCAGCAGAAATGGGTTATCAGAGTCTGCAGGCTGAGTTGAGACAATGTCTCCATCTGTCACACATGATGTGTGATACACAATGAAGCCACAGCAAAGCATTCACTCTGAGATTTAGGTGGGCTGTAGAGAAAGTGTTGCAGAAAAAAGAGACACATTTATGTTATAATGAGGACAAATGTCCAATAGAGAATTTTCCCTTTGCAATAAGATTTTGTCATTTTCTGTTGTGATGAATAGGTCTTAATAAACTTGGATGATACATGTATGTTTTTGCCTTTATTTTTACTACATTTTCCAGGGAATTTCATTCATTCATTTCAATCTTTAGTCTGGATTTGATCATAGGGATATGATGTTTGCATGGAGCATAGTAGAATATAGTTATTCGTGGCACTGTTTACATGACAGTATCCAGGTTTCATAGGAGGTGTGTCTTCTTTTGATTCCACCACAATTAACAAATCTCTCATTCTGTACGTTAGTATATGCCATTTTTGTTCACAGTTTAAATACAAACTGGTTAGTTATTGTTCGGTATTTTTGTTTTACTGGTTATTATGTGACTCGAGTTGAAGACACACATGCTACATGCATTACATGCATGGCAGAGTATGATCATAAACCTGGATGAGTTTTTTACCCACTGAGAGAAATGCTCTCTTTTTCAGGAATGTCCCGTTCACACTCACACAGTTACCCACATTCACACCTGCAAAACTGTCCTACATAACTACAGTTTACTCTGTTGGGCATTTCTCTAAAGGGTTGTGTTAGCAAACATGTTGCTCCAACCTGAGTAAGAAAAACCTGAGTAATAATCGCAAAGAGGTTTTTACTCTTGGCTGAGGTGAAATCTGGTGCCAGCTACTGTTTATCTTAATGCACCCAACTCCTAATATCAGTAGTGAATGGAAACACTCAGTTTTGTATTTTTAATTGGTGATTTTCCAGAAATTCTGTTAATTGCACTATTTTTGAATGGGAATTAGACTGATAGCTTCCAACCTTTTTCTGGTTGTTGCCCCTTAATGCCAACCAAATATCGTCTTAGAAACCCCACATCATAGGGTGCATGTTTGAGAGCCCTCTTGAGAACTGACTTTCCTTGTTTCATTTAGGAGCCTGAACAGTATTTCACAAGATGCAGACAGAAAATGCAGACATCAAATACTAGACATCATCTCCTGACCAGGTAGGTATACATGTATGTTTAAAAAGTACATAGAGTCTTGTTTCAGTCAGCAGTAGAAATGTGAATAGAGCCGTTGGTAGATCGCTCCCTCTCTCCTCTGTGGATTGCGTCAAACCTCTACACTGGCCAGTGTAATTTGGCACATTATGGTATGACTGATTCATAATGCCATATAATTGCAGAGTCTTTTCTTTCCAAGTATTATGAGATCTGCGATAGATCAAGTGTTCTTTTCAAAACAAAGCCATAATGAAGGCGTGTGGGCTGGAGACAATGCAGGTAATTTGGATAAGAAACAGAGAAATGTTTCAACTTAATTTCAGCTCTATATATAGGAGATTAAATAACAGAGAACAGGGAAAATCTGTTGCATCATTGTGAGGCACTTGTTTCTTCAAGTGTTTACACACGTGCATGCATTTATTAATGAATGCAGTTTTTCTCTGACTCACCATCCAGAGCAATCTGTTCATTTTTCTTGTTTCCTTTTCGGTGTGACTCCCTTTCTTCTGAATCAAACGACATGACTGACATTTAAAAGTGGATGATCTGGACAAACCACGTCTGGGACACACAGCTTGTGCCTGAGAGTCCCGTCACCTCATGCATAGCACAGATGAACTGTGAACTTTAGAGTGTGAAATCAGTCAGCTCTGAATCACTGGGCTGATAATCTTACATAAGATGAGGAAGAAAACTCCAGCAGCTCTGTCTCATACCAGCTGGAGAGGGGTAGCCTGAGCAGGATCTTTAACCACCGGGCAAGGCTTTTACACTGGATGGGTGATAGAAGAGATAGAAGGAAGTGTTTCCCAATCTCACACACACACACACACACACACACACACACACACAATATTACAGAGCAGGCACTGGAGCAGAAGTTCAGATAGAAAGTGTTAGAGAATCCCCAGTTAGAGAATTCCCAGTGCTTGCATGATCAGAGAGAAACATGTAAAATTAGATTAAATTAAAAGGTGAAAGTGAGAATAAAAGACATTAATAAAGCCAAACCCTTATATACTCATGTGTCCATTGCAGTAAAATGTCTACCTCGTTAGAATATGGAAAGAAATGGAAGATATGGTGCATGTTTTAAAGCTTTTTAGCAGAGTTTTAGGAACAGGACCACACCTTAATCGTGCCACTTTGGACATTCCTATGAATATCATCCTAATCTTAATCTTTCGCTCTCGTATTCTGCACCCCTCCTGCCCACCGGATTTCTTTCTTCTATCTCCTCATCTCCTTCCAGGTCTCCGTCGGGTCCTGAGTGGGGTCCATCACGTCCAGCTGCTATGGCAGGTTCTCCTATAACTTTCCCACAATGCAGACCCAAGAAGTACAAGAGATCATGCTTCACTCCCAATCTTGTTAATAAATCATTTAAATGTATCTTGTTGAAGGTGTGGTCCTTGCTAGTGAATTGATTGTTCGTGAACCTTAAACAAGTGCTGTAGGCTATATACATTCTTTTAAAATGGATTTCAATTAATTTCCTCTAAACAGAAAAACACAGTTCCTGCTTTTCTTCTTTGTTGTTGTTGTTGTTGTTGTTTAATCCTAAAGGAAATAGAGACACGAAACCTGCAATTTAAAGACTCATTTCTGCACAGTGTTCAATGAGAATGGAAAAAGTGTATTTTTGGTCAGATAAGCGCAAAGAACGAGGACAAATTCACTTTAAGAGTGAACTACTTTTGTCTTCCGCTTGTTGTTTCCTGTGCGAAGGAAGCAGGCCTGACCTACAGGAGGTGGGGAGTCATGATCTATAGTCCATCTTGGCTTGATTTGGATGCCATCCTGGATGAATATTAAGCACCCACACCACCCACATACACACCACCTGCTGAGGCTGCTCTGTCACAGGCTGCATGTGTGTGTTGGATCATTCTGTGGGCTGCATACTGTACTTAGACTGCTTTTAAAGAGGAAAAAGACGTTGCCAGGACAAAAGTTTGCAAAAAAATGCTGATGATTTGCACGCATACTTTCACCAAGCTGCAGGAAGTTGTGTTTTGTTCCCGGATACCTTGCATAATCCCATTAAAATCATGGTTATGGCATGGGGTTAGCAGTCTAATGAGTATTCCATGAGGCTCATCTCTGTGCATCTCTCCTGTGTATCACATGAACACTGAGGGTCTGTGAGAGGCGCCTCCACGTTCTCACAGATGCAAATTTTAACTTCCTACGTGTTTTGAGGCGTACATTTAGACAAACATGCAGACACATACAATTACACACAGACACCCACAAACTGCAAGCCAGCATCAGACAGCTCTCTAATGGGTACTTGAATTCTGATATCTGATATACGCTCCACAGGTAGGTTTGGAGCTAAAATTCATGCCATCAGGCAACAAGTTCATAGCATCAGCTGATGTAAAACGTTGCTGAGAATTTTTGTATAAGAAATAAAGTGCATAAAAATAAATACATTTAATCAGTCATAGTCATTATTTTATCTAATATTTGTCAATACTTTGGCCATAAACATACCTTTTTCTAACCTTTGTTTAATCTTTGCAGTGTAACACCAAAACAGTGTTATTGGGGTTTATGTGCTAGGCTAGCCTTTTCCCCTGTTTCTTGTGTTCTTCATAAGTTAACAGGATCTCCTGGCTCTGACCTAATTTTTATTGTGTATACGTGTGAGTCCTCTTATCTCTCTTGCATGAAAGTTAATAAATGTATTTACCAAAAACGATTTCTTTGAAGATTTGGATCGAAATCAAACGTTTCTGTTATTTAGCAGTACTAATAACATAGTGAGTTTCATGGTCCCTCACATATTAGTTCCAGACATGTTTTCAAATAAAAAATACTCTCCTTTGGATATATTTCGTGTGTTATGATTTTTCACCAAACAACAAAACTTATGCACATGCACACTTTTACACAGTGAAGGTTAAATATCCAAGTGAAGTAACAAAAAGAAAAACATATTTTTGAGCAGAGGAACTAATAAACATCATCGGAGCTTAAAGAAATGTTCTTGCTTTTAACCAGTCTTACAACTCCTAAATCCATGGACCCAGTGGCTTTTTCAAGTTGTCCTCAAATCTTTACACTCATTTTATTACAGGTAGCTGCAGTGTCCATTATAGCATGTTAAAGTAATAATAATAAAACAAATCAGCAGTTAATCTCTTCACTTGTTATGCTCTTTGCATCTCTGCTGGCAGGTATGGCGAGTGTGGAAAAGGTCATGAGCCATACTGACACCCACGATGTCATGACAACATGCATTTTATGTTATACACTTTAAGAAGGTGAGTCACAAAGTACCTCGTTTCAAGATAATAACAGTGTTACCGATGGGGTCATTTGATGTGAAACTTGCTTTTACTTAAAGCTACATTACTGTACTGTATATGGCATATCGCTAAGAACAGACCCAAAGAAGCCAGTATGACAGTGAACACTGAACAAGAGTGGCAGAGCATGTGGGATGGATAGCTGTGGGCCTCAGGGACATTAGTTCATTTAAAAAGAAGTGAAGTTGCTCCTGGGAATATAGAGGGTTGTCATTTACAGACCTGTTGTGTCTTGAGGTGACGTTTGACTTTGACTTTCTCTGCTGCTAATGTTGTCATCTATCACTCCTACAGATTAACTCTATCAAAACATAGAGGGGCGTTAAATATGAAACATTTGTTGATCATAAAACGCTAGATACTAGATAAAAGATGCAGCAGTGTGAGCAGTCAAAACATCATGTGAAATGAAACCTGGCATCTGTTATTGTCTCAAAGCCTCAAGGTGCTTTTGTTTCTGTTTTCTCCTCTGACCCAGTCAAACCTGCCATTTGCTGCTGCATCCTTTGTGGATGTGACTGTGTGGTAGACCTTTACTCCGGGTGCGGCTGAGTGTTACCCATCTCCGCACAATGTACCCATCAAACAAATACATTTGTTATCCATTTGTACAATTTATTGAGCTGTCAGAGGTGAGCGGGCCTGCAAGGCCACAAATAGGGCCTGTCAGGTGGGAGATGGAGAGGGAGCTCTCTGGCCCTCCATCTCTTCCGCATCATTGCAGGGAAGGAATTTCCATCAGACCTGATAGATTAAGGAAGGGGTACAGGTGGCTCATGGGAAACAGCACCGAAGCAAACAAAAGGTATTGACACAGAATCAAGTCCTCTTGTTCAACAGGAAATCAGTGCCAAATCTGATTAGTAGAACATCTATGTTGTGTTTGTGCTGCTGTCAGACCTGCTTTATCTTGATTTTTTTTGTGTATATGCACATATAAAATGGCTTTTCAGCTAAAAAAATTTGTGTATATGCACATATAAAATGGCTTTTCAGCTAAAAAAAAAAAAATTATTGTGCACAATGATACTTTGCTAGTGTAAAACTGAGTGATACTGTTAAGCAGATATTTACATTTCCGACAGTGCCAGGCTAGCTATTCCCCCCCTGCTTACAGCCTTAAGATATACTAAGCTGATCAACTCCCAGCTCTAGCTAATGCACAGACCCGACAGACAGCCCACCTCAGCTTCATGCACGATCCATGTCTTTGCCCATTTTTGTTTTATACTGTCTTTGGCTAACTCCTGCCAAGATGTTTATCAGATGATCACTACCTTAGTATAGTATAGTTAGCATGCTTACTTTAATTTAGTACTAAAAACAAAGTACAGCTGAGGCTGAAGGGAATGTTACATGTTTTGCAGGATGGAAAGACAGAGGATCACCAGATTTATTAAAATTTGTGCAGGTGGGAAACATGAATGTCTCATCACAATGCATCCAACGGTGAAATTTCCATCTAGACCAAAAAATGCTGGGAAATGAGTTGGTCTCAATAAGTGCTCATATTAAATTGTCCAATTTAATGAGGGGGGGTGAATTTTTATATATATATTAAGTTGCACATAATTAACAGTGTGACCACTCAAATAACAAGTAGGTACAGATGGCTTATTAGAGCACCCAGGCGTCATTCAGCCCTCAGGTCTGCTGATGATCCACGTCTTTACTGATATTTAGATTAGCTGGGAGGTGGAAGAAGCAGTAGCCTACATCCAATATAGCAGAGTCCAGTGATGCATATTTTCAGCTTCAAAACCGTTCTTCGGAAACCTACGGGTGACGTCACTCAGGCTCTGTCCATTCTTTATAGAGCCTTTGCTAGACACATGCTGTTAGTGTGGCCAAAAACATGGTCTATAATTAGTCAAATAAAGTTGTGTCATCTGTTATGCAGTGTGCAGGTACCTTTTTTTTATTTCAATAATTCATTCATTGGTTTATTTGTGCAAAATCACCCAACATTCTGTCATGATCTGCTTTTTGCACTTCCCCTGTGTACTGCTGCTTTCCCTTCTCAACTGTTATTGTCCTGTGACTGGCATGGGAAAAGGACCACGGGCCAGTCACGACGTAGCTGCTAATTCTCTGCTGTCCAAAATGTCTCAGTCTGAGAACTGATATTAGAGTCCCCTAAATCTAAAGGCTGAAGGAACAGCCTACTGTTTACCATCTGGTTGTGGCAGCCTGACAAGCCTGAGTCAGGGCGATAATTGATGAGAGCAGAGAGAGCAAAGGCGCTGATGGGTCCGCCTCATGGCCAATAACATATCAATGGCCCCTGTGAGTGGCAGCTCCTGGTGTGCTGTCAGGGTCTTCAGCTGCAACCCTGTAACTCTATGCAATTGTCCTCTCTTCAGCTCTGAACAGCAATCTGTCTTTAGTCTTGAGACAGAAATGTAAAATACAACAATGTCTGCCTTTGGTGAGCTTTTATCCACAGGAAATAAACAACAGCAGCAAAGTGACTTTCATTACGGTTGGAAGTTCCTGTAAAGATTTTCTGCTGTTGTCCATGACATTTTCTTCCTCTTTCTACGGGACAACAACAGTGACCTCACCTCAACCCTAGCGATGATCCAAACACACTATAGTTACACAGTGACAGCAGGCCAGCTGCTGCCTCTTTCCTGGAACAGAAGGCGTGTGAAATCTCAATTCAATCTAAGACTGCTGTGTCCTTGTATCAAATCAAAGGGCATTATAGGAACTGAATGGACACACAGACACATGATTGTTCTTGCTGAATGCGAATGCATCAATTTAGCGCTTTTGTCCCTGCAGGAGTTGTTATCTCCCACTGTTCAAATGACAGAGCTACCTGTGTTAAGACATTATAACTGTGAGGAAACAAAATCAGATTGTGTTTTGCTGTGATTTGAACATAAGAGGGGGAACAAAAAGTCTAAAAAGAGATCTGTAATAACGTGTTCTGGGAAAGTGACTTCTTACCAGGTTAGGGATTATAACGTGATTAGGTTAATTGTTGCCTTAGCTGCCAATATTTTTTTCACAAATGTGTGGAGGGAGCGGAAAATAAAGGCCATCACATCCTGTTTTTCACACTGCAGGGCAGGTGATAGCCTAAATCACGTCATTCTCAGGTGTGCTCAATTAGCAGGCAGAAGATGAAGTAGTCCATAGAGGATGAGGGCATGTTGAGTCACTGGTAAGAAAACATTTTTAGTTACAAGGAATGGACCTTCTTGTAATCATTCTGGTCTCGAATGAACTCCATTTCCTACCATCTCCTCATACGCTAATTTAGTCCCAGGTGTTTGTAGCTAAGTGGAGTTACCAAGGGGCCTTAGCTTGGTGTTTTGTTTCCATTTACAAGTTTGTCTCAAAGAACCTTGAGAGATTTGTTGATTTTGTAGCACTGAAAGTGCATTCTCCCCAGTGACTAATTAGGACATTTAAGGCTGCGGATAACACCTTAACTTGACACGAGCTTTAATTTCTAATCAGGCATTCAAAGTGACTCCTGCCTGGGCCAGGCCCGCAATGAATGGGAGATCACGTATTTACCATGACATGTCTGCCTTATTGCATACATCTGTCCAATTAGCAAGTCTCATGGTACCGACTCATTCACATTCTGAATATTTCATCCACATTTCATTCATTTTTGCTCAGTCCATTTTTAACATTCAGTGAATGGATGGTGGAGTGGGTTTTATGTCATGACATTATGTTATGGCATAGTCAATTAGCAGGACCTACACTCACCAAGGGGCGCGATTAAGATATGACCCTCTGTCTCTGACAATATACTGTTATTACTTTAATCATTAACTACTGTTAATAATCACTCTTGGGTTTGAAGTAATATAGTAAAGAATATGAATTAGATTGAAAAGGAAAATGTATTTATTCTGCTCACTACATGCTAAAAATAAAAAGGTACATATAGTGCATAAATATCCAATGGACAGTCTCAAAGAAAATGAATACAGTAAACTGAAGGGACGTAAAACCACTAACCGTAGGTCAATGGGTCCAAAGACAGAAAAATGTTTACATGATGGAGCGAATGACTGCAAGTCTGCAGGTGACTATGGACACAAAGATGGACGGTGTTTGATGGAGGGAGTAGGAGTACTGTTGGGAAGAGATGCCTATTTGAATTAGTCTTTGGATAATATTGCTTAGCTACCATCCATGGATGTCTGCTCCTCTACCTGCTGTTATTATTATTACTATTTTATTTATCTTACTTTACTTACTTATTTTTTATTTATTTTTTTTTTCTTTTTCTTTTAAATTTTTGTGGCTTATTGATATTGTAGTTCATATTACCTGTCATTTAATATATGAAGTATATTCCTATGTCAGGAAATGTGTAAAACATTACAAAATTCAGAGATGCAGATACAGGTATGTTTGCAAAAGGTAAATTTAATACTCACAGCAGGAGTTGAACACAAAGGATAGAAGACAAGATGAACTAAAAGGCGGCTGGTGATCCTGGCAAAAATACAAATCGAAAATGCAATATCAAAATCCAGGACTAAGAACAAAAACTGGGGGAACAGAGGCAAGAACACAGGTAAGTTTCAGGCACATGCAGACACATTCAATCACTGTCGGACAAATGACAGACAGACAAAGAAACAAAGGAACGAAATAGCCATGCAGGACACCAGGTGAAACAAATCAGGGACAGGTGCGTAATCAAAAACAGGCAAGAAGTAGAAATGCAAGACACAGACAGGGGGGAACTACGAAATCAAACAGGAAATACAAACCAACTCAAAACTGTTACACTAGCATCTGTGCTTGACAAAAAAATCCGATCCATAGAGGCTTTACCTTGCAGCTGACAGGACCTAAAAGATCTGCTGCTAACGTCTTGGTGCCTGATACCACAGCACACCTTCAGAGGTTTAGTGGAGTCTATGCCTTCATGGGTCAGCGCAAAAGGAGGACCTACACAATATCGGGAGACGTCATACGTCGTCATAATGTTTTTGCTGATTGTTGTATATGAAACTGGAAGAAATGGGTAAACAGTCTTAACTCTTTCTTATAAAAACTAAGAGCCCTAGCAGAAAATGTTACCAGACGTTCAGATAATCAGCAGTAGCCAAAAGTCAACACAATAACTCAAGTATGGCTCACAGCCTGCCTGTGAGGATGCATTCAGTCCAGGTGGTGAAAATATATTTTTGGATAAACTGTCCTCTAAAAAATCATCAAGTCTCAGAGCATTCAAACTGCAACACCTGATAAGAAGTCTCATAATGAGCACAAGACTGCTATCAAGCCCTGTGCAATGTCTGTTTTATCAGTTTTATGCTAGAGGTGTCTTCCTACTTGTTATATATTTACCCTCCAAGTAATATGACAGTACCGAGCTGATGCTTGCACTTTATCAACATGTTTCATGTAATGTAGTCTTGAGACTTAGGAATATAGTCTGAAATGATCAAGCAAATTTGCACTTCATTTTCCCTAATCTTGAAATCAGTGGGTTTTTGGTTTGCCTGAAATAAGGTCTGTCGAACACAAGCTTCAGAGATTTTCACACTTTGTTCAAACGACACAAATACCCCAGTAAATACCCTGCTTGTGAACTGTATGTATCTTCCAGTTGCTTTAAAATTGATAAATGAGTTTGTCGGCGACGTTAAACACAATTGCGCCCAACATTGAAAGCATAGTGGTGGCGACATGCGACCCTAGCTTTGTACTACTGGCGATTGCATCTACGCTTCAAACAACATGGAAGTATAGTAAAAGTATCATGAAGTGGTGTTCATTTGTGGAAAGAAAATATACAAATATCACAAACCTTATTTAACGACATTTCTGCAATAATCCAAAAGCCATTGCAAAAATCTCATTGGCTCGAGTGAACCAGGGTGATGCTAATGTCCATCATCACTGTAGCACTCTATTAACATGTCATGAACAGTTCAGTACAACAGCATTGTCAAACACACGAAGAAGTCTTGAAGACAAGGCTACAAGGGAACATAAACAAAAATAAATGACTGCAGTCCAGTCCCAGGATCCATGTCTATGTCAAAGTTAGAGCAGGCAGAATTGGTGGTTTTGCTTCAGAATGCATAAATGTTATTGCTGGAAAGTTGCATCTCTTCAAGGTCTCAGTATTATTTTTCAGATGTGTACTAGGAGTATGGTACAACATGTGCTCAGCTGTGCAGGATTTTTCCAGAGGCCTGACAGTGACTTCAGTTGACTCTGACAGTTTTCACTCCAGATTTGAACCCAGATGAACACCTTTGGGAGGAAGAGGAATGTGAGGCATACTGTATACAAGTGAAATATATACAATACTTGACTCACAGAAATGCTGCCTACCTTCTTCAGGTCAAAAAGGCAGGGTTCCTACTATCTGTTCTAGCCCAGTAACATGAACATTTTATCTATATAAATACTGTATATTATAAATACTATACAATTAATAAATATACCAGAATGAGTTCTTAGTCATGCTAGCTAGGCTCTGTACTGGTTTGTAAAACAGACCACCAATTTTGTCCAGACTAAATCTCAACAACTATTAGATGGATTGCCCCGAAAATTTGGTGCCATGCGATGAATCTTTCTTTGATTTTTCATCTAGCATCATGAGGTTGAGATTTGTGGTTGTGAGTGAAATTATTCAACAACTATGAAATGAAATTGGTGCAGACATCCCTTCATCTTTCCTCTAGTGTCATGTCAAAATGTCAATTTTCCTAATACTTTGGTTTATGTAAAAATAATTTTATTACTAGCTTCAGCTGTAATGTTTAGTACAAATTAGCAAATGTTAGCATGTTAGTATGCATCATATCATATACAGAGCTTTATGTTTCAGTCATCTCTAAGGCCTCTATCACACATTCAGGTTTACCATTTAATATGTGGAGTTAGGACCTTTCTATTGATACTATATATGCTTTGAAGAGAGAGGATCAATCCTGAGGACACCTGTGAATCCTGGCATTGAGAAACTAAGTCTACAGTGACATCTCTGGCATTATAAGTACTTAAACCTATTGAGATGTTGCCATGATATGACTTTATGATATAAAAGATATGTCTGTATTAACAGAATAGCCTTCATCCGCTGAAAGACACCCAGGAGGAAATGTCAGTCTGTTGATGAATTTCAGCCATGTTTAGATGAGTCAATGGCTCTCTGTGCTCTATAAAGGACCCGCTGAGGGTTTGATGAAGCCGGATGGTGAACAGTGAGGAAGGCAGAACCCCAGCAATGTTTCTCTCACCTCCACTGTTTGGTGCAGTTTTGGTCCTGCTGAGATTTATATTAGCAATTGAAATTAAATTCTGGTCTTGTGGAGGAGAAGCAGCGATGTAAAGAGTCCTTGTCACTTTTTAAACACAAGTCTTGACTAAAGATGCAAGAGAAAAGTGTTTAAATTTGGTGCTTTTGACGTTATTAGCGGTTAATTTAGTGAGTTGGAGAAATGTAAAATATTAATGAATTACTTAATGCAGAAAATGCATCAATAGAGCAGGATTACGTGCCAACAATCCACATGATAGGCACACTGTTGCTGATATTCTTGTATAAATAGCAATCTATAAATATAAGCAATTAAAGTCAGTAAGAGGACTGGATTAAAGAGCAGTCTTATCACATCAACTGGGCAACTGTTTTTTTTCTCAATTCACTTGGGTAATAAAGCAAGGCTTTTACTACTTTTTTCTTGTGAAGGTCAATGGTGTTATTATTTTCCATGACAAAAAAGATCTTCAGGCAAAGTCATTATTATGAAACCTTGACAAAGCACAATAGAGTAGTATAATTTCAACTTTTTGTACTGTATTTCATGGATGAAGCAAAATACAACCAGAACCACGGGGTGGATGGATCGACGCAGCATTTAAAAGGCAGGTTAGTAAGTATATATTTATTTCTATTTTCTCCTCCCTTTGAAGTGAGTGCTCAAAGCCTAATTTCAATCGTCCCTCAAACCTTTGGTAAGAGTCCTGATAAAAGTATAGTCTTGAATATAAATAGGACTCGACATAATGCACTATTCATGGAGGTCGGAAAATGCTGGATTGTTCTTTTCTATATTTGACTATTCTATCAGCAGAAGGGATTTGTTAAGCAAGTTAATTTGCGCCAAAGAAAAGTATAAACGGGGCATTTAAGTTAACCTCACAGACCTCACATGAAAAACACTGTCCGTGTTTTTCTCCTTGAGTAATTATTCTGTTCAAATAGCATATATTTCTCTCCAGGCAGAGAGTGCTTGGGCTGAATGGATGCTGCCACTGCATAATGGTCCTCAGACGTTTGTTTCCTAGGCAACGTGGGGAGGGCATGTGGAGAGAGAGGTATAAAAACACTGGCAGCGCCTCTCTGAGTCTTACTCCGAGGTAAATGCACTCGCTGTCAACACAGAGAGCCTCAGAGAACTTGCAACACACTTTCTCTCCCTATTAGTCACCTTCTTTCTCGGCTTGTTTGAAGGCTGAGCTCCACATCAAGAATGATGCGACCGAAAGATTTACGCCAGGGCTCTGGCACCAAGACCTTCCTAGATGCCATGCACGGTGGTAAAGTACACCTGGCACGCTTTATCCTGGACGCCTTGGACGGACGCATCATCAACTCTAAGACAGAAAACAGCCGCACCCCGCTCATGTACGCTGTTTGCCTGCAAGACCCTGGGACCAGGGCCAAGTTTACCCGTCTGCTGCTGGAAAAAGGGGCAGATGTCAACTGCCAAGATGAGGACTGTCGTACGGCCCTGAGCCTTGCCTGTGAAATGGGTCACCTGGACGTGGTCAAGCTTCTAGTGCAGTTCAATGCTGACCCGGATGTCTCTGACGCCTGGGGTAACAGCGCTCTGATGTATGCTGCCTATTCTGGGCACAGCCAGGTTCTGGAGTTCCTGGTCCGGGCTTTCAAAAGATTGGGACTAAGGCTGGACAGAACCAACAATGCTGGTCACTCAGCCATCGAGGTGGCCAACTTCTTCGGACACAACCACTGTGTGCAGATTCTGAACTTTCCATGCAGGAGGGGTGCTGGTACAGATGATCCTCTCGGTGATTCGGGTACCACTGGTGAAGGAGAGTGCCGGCTGCCCAACAGGCTCCCCAGACACGTTCTGGAGAGGTTCTCCAAGCAGCTGAATAACAATGAAGACCAACTGCCCGGTGTATTTCAGAGACAGCTGAAGATTGGAGACAGCAGCAGCAGGCTGTGGAACCGTTTCAGATGTCCCAGGAGCCAGTCTCAAGAGGACAACCATCGCCACAGCTGGGCTCTGCCTCCTCAGATAGAGAAAAGCCAGACTGAGGGGGATCACAGCGTTCTCTTCACTGCCAAACAACTGCAAAACGTCCACCTTAGAGAGGTAAGAGAGGCTAAAACACTGAACCCTCTGCCTAAACCAAGCCAGAAAGATGTCAGCCGAGATAATGGACTCCAAGAGCAAACACCACTAAGTTTTCCTCTCTGGGGAAAAGCAAAGTCTTTTAACCTGGATCTCCTGAGCACCAGAAAGCAGTCCTATCAGGGTGACGTGCGTGACATGAGCCTGTCAGCCAGCAAATTAAAGAGAGCCTCGCTACAGGATGAGAGATGCCTGATAGACAAGATTGAATGTCAAGGGAACACCCGGGGCCTGACAAACGATGCTGACAAAACTGTCTCAATGCCAAAACCTCTTTTAAACGGCAAGAGCCAGCCTGCGAGAGCACTCGAGGAGAATGTCAAATCACAGAAAGAAGAGGCAAATGACATAGCTTCATCAAGCAGAAGAGAGCAGAAGAGGGGAAGCTTTGGCCCGACCGGCAGACACAACAAACTGCTGTTTGCCAGAGGGGAGATAGAGTCGGGGAAGATCCCAAACCGTACACCGGGATTCATGGGTCTGGGGACCAGACTGCTGCGTCGATTTACTGCACCAGAGTTTATGAGGATGGTGATAGACTGTTCGTCAAGCTCCTCAAATGGCCGAGGGCGGATGTCCCGCTCTGAAACCTTCCCTCTCTCTCACACACATCAGCAGGTCAACAGCCAGCCGAGCGTCGACAGCATCAGTGGAGTGAAGTGTGAGTTTGAAAGCTGCTCATCTCAGTCTGCCCTCGATTAGAAAAAGGACAATGTCTAGTAACATAAACGGCTGGTGGGGAAATTTTTACAGCACTTAAATTTATTCTGACAATGCAGTTTGATTGCTTGATGATATATTCTATTTATTAAGAGGAATAATCTTTTGCTTATGTTGCAGTTTATCAGATTTTTCAATGTTTATCAATAATAAAAATTTTAAACAAAAGCTAATTGTTCAGTTGCATACAATTTTGGTATTCTATATTTGAAATAATTTATAAATGAACATAATATCCATCTGTGAGCTACTGAAAATAATTATTTTGTTTTACATTTAAGATTTATATTGTATGGAATTAAATGTATTTGATATTGCTTTTGTGTTTTCAAGAAAAAAATCTATGTATTTTGCTTAAAGATATTCATTAACCGTGCACTGTATGATTCATGCTGAATACCTAATAAATACGTTAAAACACCAGCCCCTCAACCTGTATTCATGCATTGTGTACGTACATGAATGAGGATGAAATAAATTCCGATTCAATATGCATCATTTATTGATTTATACAAAATTAAAATGTGTAATTCTCTTTTTCGTGAATGATCCACACAGAGATAGAAATACATGAAACATGTCAACATGTATCCGTGTCAGAATACAAAGACTATGTGCAAAGTGTTTCTCAGCAGGTGGACGTCCTGCAGCATCACATGCCAGGCCTGTGTGCTTTATCTAGGCAAACAAATGCAAATACAGTCATACACATCTTGTTGAGGAGCAACACACACATCTTAGTGGTTTTTTAAAAAGTCTGTCACAATACAAAGAGGGTTGTATCAGAAGCAAACACTGAGATGTCACCTCACACACATCCATGTGCCCATGTGCTCAAACACACATGCACACATACATACAACTATACACTCACATTTTCAGTAAAGAAAAGTAAAATTTTAAATTCGTCTCATATAATTTACTACAGTAGATCAGCAGGTATAAGGTATACCTAATACTCAGCATTTTTATTTACATTATTAATTCATCTGCTTATGTTTCAAGTCCATACTTAATAATGAAACCTTATTTGCAACTTCACATCATACAAACAACCCACAACACCTTTTGGAAATAAAGAATAAATATGAAAAAGAGGAATATGGTACTGGTGATTTTCCAATAGCCCAATAGTAGCAGCTGGGCTTTTATCTACCCATTTATTATGCTAATAAAGGAGAATTGTCTTTCACATCCCAGTTTGGTACATATTCAAGCATTCACATCAGGCCAGGTGTGCCTCCATTTGGCCATGCAAAGAGTCTACTGTCAGTGTGTAAGTGTACTGACCGGGTTGTTGTCCACAACAGGGAGTGTGAGTATGCAGAGGTAACTTTAACTTTCCTTAATAATGTCACAATGAGCTACTGTGGTTTGCCTAACACCAGCTTTACATGGCTACCAATAATGCCCACTATGAACACTATAAAGGATCTTTAGAGTAGCATGTGTTCATTACATAGAGTTAGATGGAATATTGATTTTTGCTATCAGCACCATGTTGTGTTGTGTTGAATCCCACTGAATGTTACAGGAAGCCAATCAATAATCGGACTGAACCGAGTTGAGAGGTGAAGAACTGCATGCTGCCTTTATCTCACTCCTAAAGTGCTTCTCTTCATGCCCGAGACCATGCGGTGTCTGTCAACCAAACTTCCCGTCCTGCTACCATCACTCTGGCAGCAACACGCTGTCTGGGTCTGCTTCTCTGCAGCTGATCGCCCGTTGGCTTGGGTGCTAGAGGAGTGGGAACCCGGTGCTGGTCCTCGTCTGCGGCCTGGACAGGTCAGACTGAAGGTGGGTGGTGGGGAGCGGGAGCCCCAGAGGGTCAGCAACGGGACATGCGTTTGCGGTACTGCTCCACCAGTGGGACCAGGCACTGAGGTGAGCCACTCTGCAGCAGGAAGGGGTGCTCTAGCAGGTCAGTGGCGCTGGCCCGCTCTAGGGGGTCCCGAGTCAGCATACGGTCCAGGAAGTCTTTTAAAACTGGGGAGACCTGGACCAGAGTACATATATTTTAACTTCATTAAATCCTTGCAGCATTTTTCTGATCCTTATATGATATCTGGTATGATATGTGCTTGTAGTTTCTCCTGTTTAATTTAATGTGTAATATGACTGTATTGTTATGTGATTAGTACAGTGTTTCATGCTTTTTGTTGCGGGGCGACACCAGGGTCACTTTAGAGGTTTGGTGGTTACCTTGTTCACAAGGTACACCTTCATAGAAAGAATACGTCTGTCTGTCCTCATACCTGGCTAACATTTCGTACAGTAGGAGCCGGCTCATCCCTCAGCCTCTTCATCGCTGCTACAGGGGTTTCACTGAAGTACGGGGGCTCTCCGTCCACCATCTCTACCACCATGATACCCATAGACCAAACATCCACCTGGTGCACCATCACACAAACGTCAAAATTATGTAACAGATTTCATGGCACAGATTGTCACTGTTGGCATTTACGCTACATGACAGTGATCAACACTGTTTTCTTCAGCGTGAATCCATTTGAATGTGTGCCTCCTCACCTCAGTGCCATATGGTGATTTGGAGATGACCTCAGGAGCCATCCAATAGGGTGTCCCCACTAGAGACTTCCTCTTAGGGATGTCCTTACTGATCTGGGCGCAGAAGCCAAAGTCTGAAAGCTTGACCTGTGAGGAAAAGAGAAAAAAATGTACTATAAAGATAGTGAGAAAGAGAGATAGCAAGCAAGAAAGAAAGAATGAAAGATATCATACCCGTCCGTCTAATGTGAGTAGTATAGAGTCACTCTTGATGTCTCTGTGGATGACTCCCTGTGAATGGAGATAGGCCAGGGCTTGCAGAACAGCTTCACACACTGTGGCAATCTGCTCTTCACTCAGTCTGCAGGATAACACACACACACACACACACACAAGTTTACACACACATACTGAAACAGATTTTTCATTAACATTTCACACTTTTCCATTACGAGTTGCGACAAATCAACAGCTGAGAAAGTTGATGTTCATGATTCACCACACATTAAAGCCAACGATAAAGAGTGCAGGGTTCAAAACAACAACTCCCACACAGCGAAATGACCCACAAAACATGTTTCATTCCTCTACAGCGTCAATGTGGCTTTGATATTTTACAAGTGCAACATAAAGACATAAGCACCAGGTGACAAATATCCATTTTCACAGTAAGCAAGGTCAGTAGCCCACTGAAAACAACACAAGTAACACAAGGTAACAATTTCCTAACAGAGTGTTGTATTCTCCAACACATGATTCTCGTCATATTTAAATGACATATTTATATCCAAGAGGAGACTTCCTGCATTAATATAGAAGTAGCAGAGGACTCTTATTCTTGATTGTTCTGACAATATACTGATTATCTTTTAGTTTGACGAACAGTGGTGGTGACAGTTGGCTCATTTTATGTCATCTGGCTTGAGAGAAATTGTTTCATCCTTTTTGTGTCAAGAGATTTAACCTTGAGGTCATCCAACCGAGATTGAGCCAACCATCTGCTAATAATATAAAATACATTGACAGCTCAGAGCAAATACACCAAGACAAAAGTCAACTTCCCCCTCCTGGTCGATATGTTTTCCTTATTTTTCATTTATGCACTATTGAACAATGTGACAACATCAGGAAATCAAATTTCCATCCAAAGTTGACCTTCCACATGGCATCTAAACATGCACATATTTGATTATGTGATTGAATTATTACTTTTCCGAAGAGAAAAGCAGCTGGCTTGGAGTGAAGACAGGAGGCTGAATGGCAGTCTTTGTCAGCCTTTATGCTGCTAGGATCAACGCTGATCACTCACCAGTCAATACCACACTGCCACCTTGTGGTTGATTTAGTTATTAAAGATGATATCATAACTAAAGTGAATACAACAATTCAGCTAAGATAATTTCTTGGCAGTGCTCATACCTGGTTTCAGACACAATGTTGGTCAGTGCTCCACCCTGCAAATACTCCATGATAACCCACAGCTCCTCCTCCACCAGAGCTGACTTGAACATCTCCACCACATTCCTGTGCTGATAGTCCCTCATGATGACCACCTGCGGCACAAAACATTCACGTTAGAACCAAGATGTTTAGACACATAACCAATAATGTGGCCACAGTGTGGTTCTCTAATTTTAAAGGGGTACTTAAGTAATTTAGTGAAGCAATTTCCATAAATTGTGAGAGACAGTTTCAAAAACAAATGGTCAAAATTGGCGCTGCAGAAGCCAAGATATCCTGACTTCTTCTTTAGTATGGATCAGGCTCTAACTACTCAACTCAATAGTGTCTTTCATTAGAGATGCTGCCTGGCAAAAACCCATGTCTTTCAGTGTCTCCAAGCTGAAGCCAAAATAACCCTCCGGAGCCACAGAAGACATTATAGATCAGTTTTTATAGGCTGAGTTGTATTTCCAATGATGAGCAAACTGAACTTCTTGTGCGAAATTAAAGATGTTCCCTTAAGTAAGTATTCAAGGAAAGTTCCTGGTCATTTAAACCTGGCACATTTCCCATAAATATGGCTCTTATGACTCTATGGGCCGTGCTAATTTTGAACTCACCACCTCCGTTGTACAGATTCAGGACAAGGGCTCATGCAAAACTTCCTAATAACTGCTACTACAATTTAATAGTAATCTGACCGAGCAAAAGTAAACAAAAAAAAGTAGCTAGAACATCCATTTTGATGAGGGATCTACATCCGGAACAACTTGCTGACTCACCTATCCAGCCAGCATATTTGTCGCTGGATGCAGGTTTTTGGTTACATGTGTAAACAAAAAATCTCATTCACAGTCAAACTCTGAGACAAACAGTTAAAATGATTTATGTTGAAATCACATTTATCTGGAAAGCTGTAGAAGGCAGCTTGTCCTGATAAACAATGCGCAGTCTAAATCTTTAGAACAAAAGTGGTGAGTGCAAAGTTAGCATAACCCACAGAGCCACATATTTATGGGAAATATGCCTGGTTGAAATAAAACAGAATTATCCTATATGCCAGACTGCAAAGAACAGCAAGCTTGAATCCTCTTTTTTTCTATAACCTTGAATGTCTTGTGTGTTGGTGATTTGTACCTCATTAAAGAGCAGCTCTCTCCTCTGCTGCCGCCGCAAGTCCATCATCTTCACTGCCACCTGTCTGCCACTGTGCTTCTCTGTAGCAATACACACCACCCCTGTCGAGCCCTCCCCAATCTTCACAAAGTTCTCCAGGTAAGAACGTGGATCGCCCTTGTCTACCACCATCTGCAGGGCCGCCTTGAACTGTTCATGGGTCACCTTGGGAGGGTCTGGTGGTGGTCTGGGTGAAGGATGTTGTGGGGGTCGGAAGGCAGGGGAGCAGGTGCCTGGAGGACTGGTGGCAAGTGAGCCAGTAGGAGAGGGTCGAGGTTGGGAAGGGCTGTCTTGCCGGGGGTAGGGAGGATTTGGGCATCCAGAGTGTCTGAGGAATGGGTCAGGTCCGTTGGGCCTCAGTCCCATGTTAGGAGACAAACCCAGCGTGTAGCTTGCTGAGGAGCGGACGGACCGCTGAGGTCTGATGCCGCCCACAAGAGGACTGCTGTTTACAGTGGGCAGGAAGCTGGAGTGGTACCTCACTGCCGACTCTGCCTGCACGATAAGAGAAAAAGGGTGAGGAACTTTAAGAGAGAGAGCTAGAAGAGAGTTGGCAGTCTGCCGCGGGTTCAAGACCTGCATTAAAAGTGAATGTAAATCACATTGTTCACTCTCGCTCTGCATCCATTTCACCTGATATGACCGATGTAAAGATGTTGCTATGTGGCCCCAAGTGTTTTGCTGAGATCTTGCCAAACACACAATTTCTCAACTTTTACAACCCCACTGGCACTTTAAATCCACATTTCATATTTTAATACCAAAATTAAATAAAATACTCAAACCCCACTTTAATCACTTTTAGTATGAAGCCAATCAGTATGCTGCCTGATTAAAGTTTCCACTACCTAAGCAGGAAAAGGATCCCCTATAATTTCTTGACAAAATGGATTCAGAAGTCAGGCAAAAACATGCAGAGTACTAATAATATGATGTGCATAGCATTAGAAGAAATATGCATATATTGTGTGAATATCAGTGATGTCAGACTTACTTGCAGGTCATAAGATGAGAACGGCCTCCCAGGGCTATTCTGAGGGTGCATGTACATTGGTAGGTTAGGCCGCAGCTCTGTGGTGACTGTCGCTTGATCTCCATGGGGCTGCTGTATAGTCATTGCTGGGCTGTAAAAACAAGCTATAGGTCTCTGACTTGGTGGCATTCCCCTGGGTAGCTGGAAATCTCTCTTCCATATCACTCTCTCCTGAGGGCTGCCCACCTCACCACTCATATAAGCTCCGTGACTTAGCACTGGGATGTTCTGAGGATGAGCCGGTTGCGAGGGTCCCTCCAGGGAGCTTACACCGACTTCATAGGTGGACTTAGCCTTTGGTAAGATCCCGTTGGGCTGCAGAGTGATGCTTTTCTTCATGCCCAAGTAGGGTGTGTTGGTTTCACTGTGGATGTTCCTGGCCTTGTCCCTCCACTGGTCTTGACCGTCCTCATCGTCTTCGTCATCCTGGGTCAGGCCTTCATACTGATAAGTGTCTCCCTCGTTCACTTCCCCCAGCCTTCCGAGAGACTGGGCCCTCTTCCTTGCTGAGGGGCTGCTCTTCCTCAAAGAGTTGGAGCTGGTCACAGACAGACGGCTCATATCATTGATCATGGCCACGATGTAGTCTCCGTGACCGATCATACTCCCACGCACAATGGTCTGAAGAAAGAGGAGAGGCGTTCATCTTTATCATACTGTACATGCATAGAAGAGTGAAAGAAATAATGAGGGTGAAGTAATCATTGCTCAGAGGCAAGTTAAATTTAGATTTGCGAATCTGTAAAGGACATCTTTGTCAAAAACAGTGACTTATATCATTTCCCCAGTAGCTTATTCTGACAATACACTGACAAATATACCAAGCAAATGTTTCAAGAGACAAACTGCTTAGACAGCTCCTCTACAACTCTTCTGCCATATGTTGCAAAAGTTAGATATTATAGATAACAGTTTATATGACCTTTTACATGGTATGCATAGTTAGCAGGCACGCAAAGGCAAAGATCCTAAACTTGCCCTGACATAAAGTGATCAAACTTAAGATCTCTTGCCAGAATAGTGTTAGTGTTGCAACTGTAAGAGAGAGAGCATGGTGACTCATTAGTCACTCTCAGGATAGAGTCATGTTCAGTTCACAGCCAGTCAACAGCCTCTCCTGTTTCTCTGGTTCGGTGCTATTACATCTGCACAGGGGGTAGAGGTCAGATGACATTTCACCTACAACAGCACCTCTTGCAGAGGAGAGAGAAAGACAGGTGATAATGGCCTTGGTGAGATATCCTATTTTAGTCGATGCTATATAATAATAGTTTGAATTTTGGCATCATTTCAGATATCACATCACAGTTTCCTCTTTTCCTGTCAACGTCTGAGCAATCATCTGAAATGTATTGCATTTTCATGCGTATGTTTTGTTTACTGCATTGTGGGAAACACCACACTCATCTTGATGACGCTATTAAGACCATAAACCTGACCTAAATGCTGACTAGTGGTTCTTGTATCGAGCAGCACTGATAACGTCAGGGCATTAAGGAAATGTTGGTGTTTTCTCTGTTTCTTCTTTTTTTTGGGAGGGTCACAAACAGCATCGACACTATGCTCCGTGAAGCGTAGAAATCCTTAGATTTGCAGCCTTTATCACTCACTAGCATTTCCTCTGCTGTACCTGCATTTTTTATCCCTTCTGCTTGACATCTGTGGGAAGGCACCATGGACTGTTATTAATTGCCTGCATGGAGTAATAAATCTTGTGGCCCCTCTGAGTATTCAACATTGTACAGTCAGTGTACACAGCAGGGTCATTAGCCAAGCCCCACGATAGATAAGAAAGCAAAAAGATGGGGAGCGGAGTGCGCCTTCTTTCTACGTTGTCATCAGAGGATTATGGCATTTTCTGAGACAGCAGGATCTCTCTGCGGCACCGTCAGACTTTTCTGCATCAATAAAACTAGCAGCATATGTTTATGCATCAGTATCTCTGAGATTAAACTTTTAGCGTGATTAGTGCTAAGTAAGGACAGTGGATCAATAAAGAGTTGAATGGAAGGCATGGTGTACCTTCTTTGGCCTGAGCTCCACCTCTGTGATCCTGGAAGGGTCGACCATGGGTTTGGGCCTGCGCAGGTTCTCTATCAGGCTTTGCCATTGGGTTGGCAGGCCCACAAAGCAACCGTGTTTGGCGTCAAATGAGGTGTGAACACGGTGTTCAAAATTCTTGGGCGCTGATATCTCAGGCCTCTTCTTTTTCTTCTTGCGAAACATCCTCAGGTCCACGAGGGTGACAGCTTGCCAACTTCAAAATGTCCCTGTAGAAAAAACGTATTCGGCCTTTAATAAACTGCACTTAACATTACATACAGCACATGTTCATGTAACTGTAATCTTAACATTTGAATATAAGCAAATCTTCCGCAGTCATCTAAAAGATGTTGCCACTGACACTTTCCTTTGCTATCTATTCTTTGACCAGCTGTATTCAAATAAAATCCGACAACTGATGATCCTTCCACGTGGGAGAAAGTATTCAAATGTCTAATCTAAAAGCTGCTCCACGTCTGGGATGTGTAGGTCCCATGCTGCCATACTGGCGGCTACATGCTTGTGACTCTGAGAATGACTGTAAGCACGTGTAATGAAGGATAGCTGGTCAATTAAGGCTTATTCATTCCCTGTGCCATTTCACTGATGAGCATGTGGCCGTGCTGGCCAGTGCCAACAGGCTTTCCGTGCATTCATAGGACAAGGAGTACAACGCACAGACACAAACACACACTCATGCACACACACATTTATACAAACCTAAACATACTATGGCAGGCTGTCCTTCATAAACCATTTATAACCCTCACATATCCCGTCCTAATTAGTAGCTTGTGTGCCATTGATTGTACAGGGTAACCACTTAATCCTTGGATGGATGGTCCCATGTTTGGCAAGCAACTAACTCGGGTTAACTGTATATTAAGCTTTATTTTCCATTCAAGTGTAGGGAAATAATTATATTTCATACATCTCATTTCCCCAGCTGCACAGCTGCACTGGGAGATAATCACTCAAATTTAAGTCTTATGATTAGTATTATTACTGTTGTACCGTATAGCTCACAGTATGAAGGACTTTCTGGCTAGTCATGCTAGCAGCGTAGCTGCAGGGATGACAGCGGTGGTTAGTCGTTCCACGACAGGACTTGAGAGAAGATGACAAGTGATGTAATGAGCTGCAACAACATGGAATAACATGTTGCTGCTACATTTTGCTGCATATTTTATGTTAGTGGTCTGGTACATCATACACAACAAAGTGGTTGGAATACAGGGAATGTTGGAGAACACATCTACACATCTAATGTCACTGTAATGTCACCCACTGTATAACTGTGGCTATGGCTGGGAGTAAAGTTTTGCTTTTTAGTAGTGCTAGGGGCTAGAAATGTCGGTCTGTTGGTTCACCACTCGATCCAAACTCAAATATCTTGACAACCATTCAACCATGAAATTTGGTACAGATGTACAAGGTCACAAGAGGATCACTCTGGCTTTTCTGCTAATGCTACCAGGGGGTTAAAGTTTTCCCTTTTTATGTGGAAGAGATCAATGGATTGGCAAAAAAAAAAAAGACTGTCGATACATTCATTCACATTTGACTTTTCCTCTAGTGTCATCATGAGGTTGCCATTTTTGTTTTTAGTGAAATGTGTTGACAACTACAAGAAGGATTGTCATGAAATTTGAAACATTCATTCATAGTCCCCAGAGGATATGGTGACCATATTTCCAAAACCACAAACCAGGATGCTTAAGGGTACTGCACATTCACACATGCACACATGCATGTGCTTATGCATTGTACCAAACGTGTTTTTATTTCACGAAGTGCTTACACACCCACTGAGCACCTTTAAACACCATTGTTGCCATACATGCAGCATTTTTGTTCTTCTGGGTTCTTCACAAATAAGCAAGCATTACGTTTGACCTGGGACACCCAGCTTGAAACCGGGACAATACCAGACAAACCTGGACAATCCCACACAAACTGGGACAGATCGGGACACCGCACAAGAGGAAGAATTGTAAAAACTTTAATGCCCTACTCTTTTATCCAGCGCAATCGTTGAAATAGTGCTCAACCAAAGACAAAAAAGAGAGAGCTGCGGTGTGTGTGTGGCAAAGGCAGAAAAATGTAACAAGGTTTGAACACCAAAATACAGTTTTTAATGTGAAAAGGAGAAAACAATAGACACACATTTCATATGCTTTCATAAGTGTGTAATAGTTTAATGTAATAACTTTTTAGCTACCTGTTGTCAGACATGTCTAGCTAATTATTAATGATTCTAATATTCTAATATTTATTATTACACTAGCATGATTATATACACTTCATCTTGACTGTTTTTGCAGGATGTAAAACTTAAAGGTGGTGTATGTGAGGCCTACAAGATGCCCCTAGAATATCAGATAAAATCCCCCATCATGCACTGTGAAATAGTGGGAGTTGAGTAAATGAGTTTTGCAGTCGTCTGCAGCTCAGCGGGCGATCGAGCTAGCAGCCTCTACTCTCTCTACCTCAGTCCTCAGACCAGCACGGCTCTAACCGGCATTGGCGACGCCTGTTATGAGCTGTATCTGTGACTACCACTCTACCGCTTACTCGCCGCATCACCAGAGGTTAGAAGGAGGTCAGGCCCACTGGTCACATCAGCTAAACCTGCCTCATAACAGGGAGGTGGGGTAGTAAGGATGAGACACAGAGAGAGGAGGGGGAGCATGTTGCCCTCCAAGGGTAATTCAATCACAAGGCTAATATGCTAAGTGTTGCATAAGCGCATCACTCTGTGCTCTTCCTATGTACACAATGTGGTGCTGGGAAGGACTTTAATTCTCTCCGACAGGGACATTATGGTGTGAGGGCTCTCAGGGGGTGGGAAAAGAAGAGTTGGGGCCAAGATTACAGTCAGACCTGGATGTATTAGAGAGACAGGCACCCAGTTTCCTCCCCTCAGACACAGAGAGGCTTTTAACCACCAATTGTGGTCGGTTTTTGGGTAACGAATGCCTGAGAAAACAAGCTACAAAACAGAAGAGATTGTGATCTCTGTTATGTTTTTCTTTCCCCACTGACTAAGAGACTATCTGCTTAGATGGCTGTTCAATGTGCAGATGTTGGCATCGCCTGAACAAATATTTACACACAGCGCTCATGTATCCTTTTACAAACAGATCAATCAATATTTACTCATGAGTCAAATGCAAACTGCTACAGTCCTCCACTGCCAGCAATAATGGGGTGGTACGAGCACAAATAGGATGGCCGCTTTGTGTGGTACTTTATCAAGATTCATCAGTTCAAAGCAACAGAGAGCAGAACATTTCCCAGTATTCATTATTCATTCTGTTCGCCTTTGAAGACTCTGGAAATACAAACTAACCACTGTAATATCAGAGGCAAGTAAAAACACACACACATACACTCTGTTAATTCATGCCCGGGCAAAATGAATTGAAAAGTTGATGCAATTATTGATTTACAAGCTTTAATCACATGCAACTGGCCTTATATTGACCTCTCTGACTCCATCAAGCTTATGACTGTCTTGATAACAATATGCTATTGATTTCTAAGTCTGTCATATATTACGTATGCATAGAGCTGAACTTGCATAGTGCATAATCACGCTTTCTGGTCACATCCCATATAAACTGCAGGGACTTGACCCTCTGCCTCAGCGGCTTGTCTTGAATCTATCAAAGTGCTGAGGCAAAACTAAGCCAGCTGCTGTCAGGGATATGAAGAGCCAAAGAGGATGAGGTCACTCGGAAATTGTGCTACATTAGATATTTCCATTTCTACAATTGTGTTCAGAAGCAAAAAAAATTTAAATAGATCCAAATGCTGCATGACCTGAAAATCCACAAATCACAACACTGAGAAATAAAATCCCACTCACCGAAAATCACACGAGCATAAAGCAGTTTGTGGCAAGTCTGCTTGTGAAGTCTGACTCAACACAAACCTTCAAAAGAAGAATGATGGAGCATGCAAATTGTGTAAAACATGCAAATAGATCCCATTTTCTCTGCAGAATCACCACTTAATCACAGCAAAAGGCTCAAATGAAGGTCCAATCACAAATGAATAGAGCTTCTTCACCTGGCAGAGCGGCTCAGGGCCTCTTATGCCATGCAGAAACGCAACCAGGTGATCCATATGTTTCCCACAGACAACATGTCAGAAGAAGAAGAGGGCATGCTCGCATTCCTCTCATGTTCATCACCCCGAGCAGGAGTTGTGGATGAGTGGGAGGGGATTGAGAGATAAGAGAGAGAGATATTGGATTTGCTCGATGTTAGTGCTCCAAGCTCTGTTGAATGATTTTTTTTTTCCCCCTATTTGTCCTGATTTCTTTTTTGTTGGCATGCATGCATATAGCGAGTGTGCAGGTGACTGTGCTCGCAGGATTAGTATGGTGTTCAGTCCTTCACTGATCTAATTTTAGGACACATCATGTCCCCCCCCCCACCCATCCACCTCCCCCTCTCTAGCACCAGACGCATGTTTATTTTGTACAGGATTCATGTCAAATAGTGAGGTGAGGGTGGGAGACGATGGGAGTTGAGGTAATCCTCTTTTTGTGTTTGTCAATGTATATAGAGGCATAATCCAGCTACACTGAATTAACGGGAGCGACGTATATTTCATAGTGGCATAGATAGCATCAAGGACTTAACTGCTGTTTCTGGACTCTGCAGTGCAGTGTGGGGGGCTTAGAGATTGCTCTTCTATCAGCTTCATTATGATGACCGTTCTGCCCTTTGAGTGTAATGAGACTGCTTCACTGGTGATGTGGTGGTGAGGGAGGGGGGGGTCTTGGTTGGTCATCTTTTCCTTGTGTTTTGTAAAAACACACACACGTGCGCATGCGCACACACACGCCATCTGAGGACATGAAAAAGGTACATACATGCTGGACGTGACCGGACAGAACAATAGCAGTGTTTATGATTTATAAGTCACCTCTGTGCAGACACAGAAGGATTGTCAATAGGAGACTACGAGACCACGATGCATTCAATGACATGGAATGACACATTGCTGCCATGCATATTTCATGCTAGTGGTCTGACAAATCATGTGTGACAAAGCACTTGGAATAAAAGTGGCACACATCTACTGTCTCTGTAAAGTCGGCCCAGTGTGCAAATGTGGCTACAGCTAGTTGGTTGGCCAGTCTAAAATATCTCAACAACTACGTGAGACAATCATGGAGTATGAATCACGCTGATTTTTGGTGATCCCCTGATATTTCCTCTAGCAGCAGCACGAGATTCACATGAGGTTCTCCTCCTTACTGACAATTGTTGAAAAGATTTCCTTGAAATTTGCTACACAAATCCACTTTATCCCCTCTCATAATAATTTGGATGAATCCCCTGACTTTTCGTCCAATTAATCCTGAATTTATGACCTCCAGAACTTTGTGTTTTCTGCTAATTAGCAAATGTTAGAATACTAGCGTGCTGAACGAAAATGGCGATCATAATAAACATAATACCTGCTTAGTATCAGCATGTTAGCATTGTCATTGTGAGCATCTTAGCATGCTGACATAATCATTTAGCTCAAAGCACCACTGCGCCTAAGTAGAGCCTCACAGAACTGCTGGCATAGCTCTATGTTTTTAGTGTTGTTTGTAGTGTTGTTTATAGGTTAAATGTCTTTTAAATTATAATGATTAAAACTATTGCCTTTTATTAAACATTGCCCTGATAACAGGTGATAACCTCACAGGGCTGTTAGACACTTAATCTTGTAACGTAATTCAATGAAAATGCAGGATAAGCATGAAACCGAAGAAGCTATTCAGAATCACAGGAAGTTCAAGAGCTGAGAGAAAAGTACAGGTGAAGATGTGTGCCAATTATTTCTAAAGTGGTCAAGCAACTTTCTCAGCCCTCTCTGTATTTGTATCTCTAATAAAAGCTCTACTCAGGGGTGAGGACACAATGTAGAGCATACCCAAGGGCATGTGAAGTGAATGGACTAGTTTATAGTTTATGAAAAGTGAAGTTCCAAAGAAGGTAAAGGTGCCTGGAGTGTGCAAATTATGATAAAATGTCACAGTCGAATGATTATATCCATATTCTGCATTTACATTTCAGTTTGTAAAATATGACATTAAAGATGACCCATATTCACACAGAGACTTCATTGATAGTGACGTTTCTTGGGGTATTTCAAAATGTCACATAGCTCGCAGGGATGCGTCATGTGTAGTCTTTCACTTAAACCTCTTGTATGAAGTAGTGCAAGTTGGAAATTACTGCGACTCTGAGAAAGTAAAAAAAAAAATAAAAAAATCAAAGTCTGTCATTTTCTCGTGCGCTGAATGAGTAAGAAAAGGCCTCAGGATTTGGAAGTCCAACAATATGGGCTGTCAGTTCTTCAAGGGCAGACATGTGCGCAGGAGTGCACATCAGTCCTGTGTTAATATTGACAGGAGGAAACAAAAAATGAGAGGTCGAGACCAGGGGGGAGTGAGGGAGGGAAGGAGAGTCTGGACACTCAGATGTAGTGACAGCGAAGAGATGGAGAAGATGAAAGGGAAGAAAGCAAGAGCGTCGAAATGTGGAATAGACGGACGTAGATTTAAGTGTCCTGGAAAATTCATGTTTTTTTTGTCTAATTTAGTGGCACGGTGCTGTGGATGGCAGCCCTCTCCTGTCTGAGCATGTAACCTCTTTTCTCCATTATCTTGGGCAGCTTTTCTTTGCAGTAAACAAACCACAGCAAAGGGGATTTGAGGACAGTTGCATCAACAGTGCGCATACATCATTCTGTCAACTGACATATTGGCACTGATTCTTCCGGATGAGGAAACGGACAAGAAAACTACTTTGTTCTGTCCTGCGGCGAGGAGTGTGGACATAAATGCGCAGTAAAAGCCATAGTCTCTGTCTACTCCAAACACCTTAACATAATGACATTGTAAAAGCAACACTTCTAGTGTCCTGGGGCTTTTATGGGTTGTTCTATTGATGCTGACACATCACTAGGAAAACACACTCTTAACTCAGGAAGTATGCTCATCCATGCAGTGTAACAATATGTATACTAAGGGCTCGAGTCAGGAGAGTAGGAAAATGCAGCACTGACCAACACTCTGTTTAATTAAAGATCCTCTTGGCTCTCACAAGTGCTCTGAACAATTTGACGCTGTGCTGATAGAGACGTATGATCAGCGCAGACCAATGATACGAGCCCAACTCTTCTCTCTTGGGTCTAATTTATTGATGCGCCCGGCCTCAGTACAAGCTTTACTGTACACGCATGTGCTTATGAAAGCTTTGATTTATATTTTTTTAGCCCAGGCCTCAGCGTGTCTCTTCCAGGGACAAAGCACCAACCATTTTTAACTTGAGTTACCTTAATGGTATCAATCTGCACTGACTCTGCTGCCCTCCTCTGTCACCCAGCATGGGTGCTGTTCTAGCCCAGAGAGAGGAATCGTGGCATGCTGTCCTAATTTGGACTCAGAGTCTGTTTTAATCCTTAGTGCTTGGCATCTCATGGCCGGTGGCGACACTAAGCTGGTAATGCACACTGTCCTCTCCCTCCTTTCGGCTGACATTAACATGAGCATTCCCCCCCAAAAAACAATCACAAACACAGCAGGGCACTTGTCAGTGATCTGCTTCCTAGACCTGCGTGCTATCTTTTGTGCGTTTTTGTGAGAGGTCCCTATCACTTCCTGTCCTGTCAGTGTCCCCAGTACATGTACAAGAGAGTCTGTGCTGCCACTTTGTGTTGCACTGTGAGCCTGTAAGAGCGTGAAAGCAAGATGGGCGACATGAGACGGCCTCCAAAAAACAAAAAAACAAAAAAAAAAACGAACGACTTCAGAAGATACCGGAGAGTACACATCATCCTCAGTGAAGCAGATGTCCAGCTGTGTGTGTGTGCATGCACCAAAGAGACCTTCTCTGTCACCTCCTCTACCCTTTCCCTCCTCCTCCTTGAATATCAATGAGTAACTTGAGACACAAACACATGGTAGTTTAAGAATTGCAGGACCTCAGTTAGATCATCAGCAGACTTATGAAATAAGTCAAAGTCCTCTGTGTAGATACTGTAGTTACAGTAAATGTATGCATAACACTGGGTGCAGTCACAACTCCTAAGGGAAGTGCATGAATGTTATGATTCTGTCAATAAGGATGAGTGCAATGGCAATGCCAAAGCAGTGGACTAAAACTAAAATCTATAGACTTCTTTAAAACACCTTAGCCTTAAATTGATTCTCCCTGGGGATTTAGCGTCTGACAGACAGACTTTATGAAGCTGTTTTCAACAATAGAGGGCAGAATACTTGTTTAATATTTAAAATTCAGAGTCAAATAGAGAACAATTCAAACATCATCGTGTACGCTAATGCAACAACCCTCGTACAACAGGTTTTCTATTGATTACATCTACAGATTGGACGGAACAAAAATATGTCACATGCTAGTCTCCTCTCCTGTGCTTTGTTTTCCCACAGCATCCATCTGCTGAAGTGTGTACACACAGCAGCAGATTGAATCCTCATACACTGGTAGGACCAGAAAGATCACCTGAGAACTCCTACAGCCTACACGCAGACACACACTTGAATACACACAATGGTTAAAAGCAGGAAGCTTCTCTCCACAGTGCCCACGGTAATGGCACGGCCTTGTATGTAAGTGTGATCCATCTTGAGAAAGACAACATTTTAGGGATCCTTTTTCCTTGACACAGAGGTTGAGGACAGAAGCGGCAGAGACATGCAGAGAGAGAGTATGTGGGGGGATTTTTGGAGGAGGAGGGGTGAGCAGAAGGTGAAGGCTCCCCTTTTGAGATGCAGTCCATCACTGAATACATCCAGCAACCCTCTCTGTCTTCCCTTTTCCTCCCTTTCTCCATCACACCAGCACCTGGCTCCACTGCATTCTACTCACAGCCTCTCCAACACCTCCTTCTTCTTCCCTCCACCACGGCTGATGCCTACCGACGGCATACGCTAGCCTGCTCTTTATCAATGACGTTAAGCCTCCCCCCCAAACCCCCAGCTTACCCCACTCTCCTGGCCGTACGGAGAGGAAATGGGGGCTCTGGAGGGATAAATCATTGCTAGAAGAGGGGGGAAAAAAATCAGTCATCCCCCTTACCTTGCCGTCTAGTGAAGAGGAGAGCCTCTCTCCTCCAGGAAGGATTGGAAGCCAGGAGTGCGCACACACACACACACACACTTACATACACTATTATACACCGCTCACTCACATTCACACACACATGCACTCACACACGGACATACACGCTCCCTCTCTCTCCCTCTCTCTCTCTCTCTCTCGTACACACAACGACGAGGAGGGCTGGCTCTCAAGCGAGCACACACTGCAGGCTGCCGCTTGCCTGGGAAAGCCTGATGCGTTCCTCCCTCCAGGCAGAAGCACACACTGCCATCTCAAAGGTTCTTTGTTGGGGCTGATTCATCCCCGGCTCTGTGGCTGAGTGCTGGTCCGTGTAGCGGTGCCTGCTCCTGGGGACACAGGGTGACCGTACAAAGAAGGGACAAAGCCATGAAGAGGAAAGGCAGCATACAGGAGGAGAGAATATCACGGCCCCATACAGCTCCTTCCATCCCCCCCCTCTCCCTCTCCTTCTCTGGCTCGCTGTCTCTCTCTCTCATACACTCCCTCCCACCTCCTATTCCCTCTCTCTCTCTCTCTCTCTTCTCTCTCTCTTCTCTCTCTCTTTATCACTTCCTTTCTCCGCCTCCTCCCACTCCCTCATTGGGCTGCAAAAGAATTGATAGCAGCGCGTGTGTGTTGTGAGCATGTGTCTGTTTGTGTGTGTGTGTGTGTGTGTGTGTGTGTGTGTGTGTTTTTAGGCTGGTTTCCAGTGACTGTAAGGAGAGGAGAGGCTTGACTATACCTCATCACCTGGGATACCTTTCATCCACCCCGCCCTCCATCTCTCCCTCTATCTCCTTTACACGCAATGTGGGTGACATGAGAACACGAGGGTGCCGCGTTCACCCAGTGTGCTGCTGTTCAGTCAAATGCATTATCCATGGAATGACAGGGTCAGGGATGGCAGATGGCGGGAGGGGTTGTTGTATCTGTGTGTGGTAAAGATGAGGAAGGGGGGGGGGGGGGGGGTACATTGTGGAGCTATTTCTGTGAAGGGTGCAATCCTCATTCTCACAATCTCCTCTTTTTTTTTTTGGGAATCCATTGTGACCCAAAAATCAGCACAAGAAACTGAAGTTATAACACTGCCCTAGTCTAGCATCCTCATTATTTGACTGAAACATTCCTCTCTCTTTTCACCACAATCATTTCCTGAATAATTCATACAGCCGCTAAGACCAGACACAAAGCAGGAAAATGTATTAGGGTCAAGTCGTGCAGAAATTGCTGGCAGAGTGAGCCAGATTTGGGGCATACATGTAATACATGGCGTTTTGATATGACAGAGGCATAAAAAGGCCCCATAACAAGCTTAAATAATGATGTTCCTCCTAACACATCAAATAAGCTCAAGTGAATAAGGCTCCACTGAAGCAATCTGCATAACAATAACAGATTTGGCAGTTGGGGGTATAGCAGACATGACCCCTCCCTCTCTTTCACTCTTACTTGTCAGCATTATTGTCACAGATATTTATTGGCTTGGCTATATTTTACTGCCTCGCATGACTTATGTTCACGATTTTCTTTGGATTCAGAGCAGCGAACAGCAATAAAATGTGTCTTTATATGCAAAAAGTGGTGTTTATCTCAAAAAATGTTTCCTCAGACCATCTGCTGAGCCGTTTACGTACCCCACGCGTGTGTCTCTGCTCGACCAAAGGAAACTGGAAGGGTCAGAAGGTCAATTAATGAATCACTTCCATCTATTTTCATGACACGGTTTACTGAACTTGAACAAACTGAACTGAACAAATAAATACAGCAAATCTATATTCTTTAATACAGTGGTTAACTTTGCTAAAGAAGTTTCTGAATACTGTATTATTGATTAAGCAAGTAACGTTTAATTTGTAGGCACAAGAAAATTGGACTTTTCTGCTTTTTCATTTATTTAGGCAGCATTTAATTTATATGGTATAATATTAGTGTGCGAGTTAAATTAATACAAGATAAAATGTGTAAATATATATTTGTTCATATTTTTGTTCATTTTTCACTTTATTATTTTTACAATTAATTTTATTTGTTCTGCATGTGCACTGTATAGACGTTGTTTATTGTCTGTGTCTTAACAGGATTTATTTTATTTTATTTTATTGTCACTATGGAGAGACACTATAATGGAAACTAAGATTTCTGTTATCTCACCAGGGACTAAAGGGGTTTATTCATATGCATTTGACAGCTTAGTCAGACTTAATGATTTTGCTGAAACATCTCCTGAAACGCTGCTGACCCCCCATTTGGATAAAGAGTGCTAAAATAGCTTGTAATGTAAAAAAGGGCTTTACAGTGACAAGAGGAGTCTTAAACCACTGTGTCATTACAATGAAAGCCTGGGGACCATATACGTGACACTGCCTTAATTGTTAGCATTTCAATTCATTCTATTGTTTAGGATGAATCTGTAAGGATTACACCAGGGGTTATCAGGGTTCAGGCTATACAGCTATAACGAATATAATTTCTTGTCAAAACCCATTGACATTTCCAGATGACCTATAAATCCATTTTAATTCTGTAGGAGTGAGGCATCTACAGTAGACATCAAGACAAAGTCTGTGTCATCCTCCTGCTTGCTCACTAAGAGTTTTATATATGGAACCTCATTTCTGCCCAGAAAACATAAAAATGTCATAAAGATTATGCAAAATTATGAGGTAGTAAGTCAAAAGATCTGACTTACTAAGTCAAATGTATGATGTGGTGACAGGATAGTAAGTCAATGTTTTGATATATTATATATATACTTGAAATCACGAGACAGTAGGTCAAAAACATGGTGCAGTAATTCAAAATGACAAAATGAGGGGATAGTAACTCAAAATGATGAGATAGTATGTGAATATTTTGATAGAATTTTGATTTATTAGGTCAGTTTGGCAAAATTATTAAAGAAATAAGTCAAAAATAAGCAGTAGTAAGGCATAATTACAAAATATTGAGTCAAAATTCTGAAATAGTAAGCCATAATGATGGGATAGTGAGCCATAATTATGGGATGTTCATGGGATGGGAAGTCACAATTTTACTTTGAGTAAAGTTATTTCCATCATGACTAAGTGAGCTACTTTTTCCCACCCTAACATATTATATATAAGATGTGCTGCTGCACTTTTGAAGGCTAGTCTCTGGAAAATATCTTCTATCTGACTTCTAAGTGAGATACTCTGGAGACCTGTGCAAAGAACTTTCTGTGAACTGGTGCATGTAAATACAAACCGTATAAAGTAGGTTAAGAGATCTGACTGTAAAACATGGCACACACACACAGCCTGAGTGTTTTTGTCTCTTTTAAGAGTAACAGTGCAGGACAAAAGCTCTTCTCTGAGGGCCTGTCCAAAGCGCATTAAAGAAAGGTAGCCTGCTTGTACCATCTGTCCGCTGCAGAATCAGAGAAAGCTATGGATTTCCTGTCTGAGGTGCTATCGCAGTCACTGGCTGCTTGCTTTCATGGATGAGCATTTAATAATTCTTTCCAAACAGTGAGCCATAGAGGAAGCATTATGATGTGGTTATGCTGGCTTATTATGATGGGAGTGCATCACGTTGCCTATCATTTATCACTGAATTTCAGCTGCTCTCAGCGCTAAGCCAAAAAATTTTAAAGTAGACAGTTTGGGAACTCACCAGTGGAGAGGATCTTGGCTGCCAGTGTCATATTTCCAATACGGGATTAAAGTCTGTTCCTCCAGCGCTCCGTGCGCATGTAAAAAGCAGCGACACTCTTGTTTCATAGCACATCGGGATAGTGACCTCTTGGGGATACTCGAGGCTTGTGCTGCCCACCGCTGCAAAGGCTGAATTTTACTTGCTAATGAGCCAACCACCACCTATCTTCCAGCCATTCATCAAAGTCCTGCCCGGCGAGCTGCCTGTGTTTGAAGTACATCCCATCATCACAGTAGATTAGGTTTACTCCCACCACTTTAGTCAGCGGGCTTCTGGGTTAACCTCTCCTGGACCATGATTAACATTTGGGTCAGCTGAATGTGTGATTTAAGCACAGTGACAGTCATCAGTGAGGGAGTTAAATTAATGAATAAGAAGCAATACTTATGGCATTCATGTTTCTGTTTTTACTCATGCACACTGCAAAACTAAACTGCATTACAGTCGACATTAAATTGTTCTAGCCACCCATTAGTAATCCAAATACCACTACCAGGAATAAAATCCATGCTTTACCCCACATGCCCCCTGCTGACAGTGCATTACCACAATCTCCAGCCAGACATTTCACAAGTTTATTGGACATCAATGAGACATAGCCTAGAAGGGACATTTTAGTCAGTCTGGGACATAAATCCCAAATGAATCACCTCACTGAAGCCCACTTTAGTCTGTGTTGGAATTGTACTGAAGTATCTGCTCAAGAAATACTGAGCAAGACGCACATTAGAAAATGTTCTAAAGAACGATGTTAAGAAAAATGTAAAAAATTAGGAACAAGTGTGAGAAGTATTTCTGCAGGAGACTTGAGCAGTGGTAGACAAATGTGTTTTAGTATTAACAAGGAGTGGACACATACATTCACACAATACAGTAGCACTTCAAATACTACTGTGAAACTCATGTTGTTTATATTGTTTGTTGAAACTGTGTAGACATTTATTCCATGCTATTGTGAAATTGTGGTATTTTGTACAGGATTCAATTGCGTATATTTAATCCGCCCACCATATTTTAATGATTCAACATGAGTGAAATACTGTCTCCAGTTTAGACGGTTTCTAAAAAACTTCAACCTTTTTGTCTTTTCACCTTTGTGAGTAACTGGATCTCTTTAAACAAAACTACGGCAAGATAACAAACCATACATAACAGTTACGACATGATACTTGCAGATAAAATCGTGTTTAAATGAAGGTAAAAATCATTTTTTTTAAAAGTCAGTTAGTCTTCTTAGATGCATCAGTTTGAGGCACTGGCACTAGCCGGATGACTTTTGACCTCCTGAGATTCCTGTGCCATCTTTTTGAAGTAGCGTTCAGCACGCAGCTCCTCAAAGCAGAACTCGGTGGCACCGCTGAGCAGCAGCTCTTTACAGTACATGCTCTGCTCCTGTGGTTTTCCTGATTCTGCTTCCTTCTGTTGCTGATGGTGCTCCTGGAGTCTCTTTAGTGGAGTTTCCTCTTTGCGGGGCTTACGTGATGATAAAACTGTGTTCACTGCCGGGTTGATCTTACATGGAGTCCTAAGAGGGTTGAGGTAGGTGACAAAGCAAATCAATACAATTTTAACCATACAGCCCAAAGGGAAACCTGAGGCTTTGTTCAGACCGCATGCAAATCTGATTTATTTCTCAAATCACATGTTTAAGACAGAATCAGATCAGATTTGTATGTCGAGACATGCCAACCTATCTGCATGGGTTGCTGTGGTAACAACGTACACTGGTGACACAGCTTTCCAACGTGGAAGCAGCTTTGTCTGTACAGAGGCCTCCCTCCCCAAAGTGCCAGCAGACAATTTATCTCAGCAGCTGTTCACAGACTGTTGTTCTCTGTGTTGTCCTCAGACTGCTCTGCTGGTAGCAGCATCATTCTGCTCTGATGCTCTTCCATCACTCTGGATTTGACATTGTTATTATGTGTCGCAAACTCAAAACACCGGGGTGCCCGGACCGAGACACATCTGTAGATATCCAACTGGCATTGTATTTCAAACCACCTCCAAATGTCTGTCCAGTCTGTCTAAAATCAATCTGTCAATGAGCACAACACAAACTGTGATACAGATCGTTTTGTCTGATCATCTTCCTAGAAAAATGTGACTTTTATTTCTCTTATAATAAGCAACAAAGAAAAGCATCACCACAATTGAGGTCAATAACAGGATTAATTAGTTTCAGTGCATGCATCGATTTCAGGAATGTGTCACATCTTATTGTCATAAACCTGAATGTGTGATGAAGATTAAATGTTCAGCAAATAAAAGCAATGAATTCAAAGTTCAGATAAAGGTTACTCACATTGTTGGAGGCTGGTCTGACTCCTCAACAAATGGTTGGAAGGTGGGTTTGGGAGGCGGTGGGGGCATAACAGTATGTCCGAATTTGGACTTCTGAGGCATCTATGGCACATACACATTAAATTAATATCACAGAGTTTGACACATCTTTAAATCGATGTAAACAGCACGTGCTTGTCCTGTACCTTGACATCACACCATCTTTCAGGCCCCTGCTCGTTCTCTTTTGCCCTGGAAGTGGGAGGGGCCATCCATGACTCCAGCTTAGGCTCAGAAGGGCCAGCATTTTGAGACTTGTTCTCATCAAAGATCACCAGCTGACTGTTGGACGCATTGCGGAGAACAGGGGCGCCGTGCGACTGCAGGCCTCTTGAAATATCTGTTAAAAAAACCCATCAAACATCAAAATTAGACACCTTTTTTAAAAATGATAACACTGATATTATAATGTGTCACTGTGCTAATATTAGCATAAAATCTCACAGCAGATATTCACGTGCTTACTTCTGATTGCAGGCCCAGTTCGGTTAACTGGGGCGATGGCCTTTTTCTTCCCTCTGTGTTTGAGGTCGGCTAGAGAAACTCTCTCAGGTTGTTTAGGCTCATCATCACTGTCGTCCTCCTCCACGTTCATCATCACCTGTCGGGACACACGTGCCTGCAAAGCCCTACAGATAACAACACAGAAAATTGTGATTAGACCAATGTTTGATCACTTTCGAAAGATATCTCTAACTTCTCTGGATGAATCCGTACTTATGAAACTGCTGGAGCTTATCATGCGGCTGGGCACACTTCTTGAATCCCTCCTGGTAGACCAGGTCTGCTTTCCGGGAGTTGCCCTGATTCTCATGTTCCTCAGACCACGCGATGTAGAAGGATGCCTGTGTCAATCCTATTCCCTGTGCTTGCATGTACCTAAAAAGGTCCAAGGGCTCCGGGCAGCTCTCTGCCTAATGACACACAATACACATGTACAGCAAAAGTCATTACTGCTGCGTTAGTTTGTCAGAGTAACAAAAACAGTCAAGAGGTTTTAGGAGAGTATTACACGTACAAATTTGATCCAGAGTTCAACATAGCGAGGGTCATTGTGATATTTCTTTTCCTCTGTGAATTTGGTCACGACTCGCTCCAACAGTGTGTTGAGGTTGCTCTCTTTCCCACCCTGGGGGAAGGTTTGCTCTGTCCACTTAATATACCTGTGAAAAAAGACAAAACCATGTGAGGATTAAAAATTAAACCTTATTAACACTTTATAGTTTACATAATATCATATTTGACTTACCGATCCCAAACGTCAAGTGGATCATCTCCGTCATACATTCGCAGTTCAGACTCAAAGGCCCTGGTGAAACAAAAAGTCACAAAATCATGCTGTGAAAAAAAGAAGCTGGCCTCACACAATTTCAGGTTTAATGTTTTAAGAATCATCCGTACTGTCTCTGCTGGTTGATAGCAGAGATGACTCCGTCCTGTTGTTGACTGAGCGCCTCCTGTAAAGCTGATATGGCACGGCCCCGCCGCAGTGGCTGGATGTTTTCTTTGCTTAGCTCCCATTCAACATCTCCTCCTTCTGCCATCGTGGAAACTAAACCTACACACCAACAAACAAACACACCAAAATGTTACTCCAAATATATATTTTCTTGTACTTATTCTCATCTACACTGATGATCAATTCCCTGGATATAAATTAAGTCAGGGCCTATTTCTCTCTGACTTCCAATTTTGGTAATGGAATAATCTTTTAAGCCACTTATCAAGGAAACATGCCAAACATTTCATGGCTCCAGCTTCTAAAACATATCTTTGGATTGGACTGCGCCAAAATAAGACACTTGAAAACATCACTTTTGGCTTTTTAAAAACTTTTTCTTATATTTCATAGCATGAACAACTAATCAATGATCTAATACATATATATTATAATATAAATATGAAGATTAATTGATAATAACATCACTGTTAGATTTCATCACCTTAGTCTATGTTTAAATATAGACGTAAACTATCACATACCTAATGCACTTTGCTGTCTGACATGCAAATATAGTTTATTACACTCATTATTATGATAATTATAAATCATGACTTAGAGATTAAAGTGTCCCAACACCAAGCCACGAGAACCGTGTTACGTGTCTGACTGTATACTGCTGTCTGTTAGTGTAATAACACAACATAGCGACACGTGTGTGAGTATAATTTGTAATATTTAAATTAATAAGAACAGCCGCGTGCTGAGTCACTAACGTTAGTGAGTCTTTCTAACGTTAACGAGGGGAGCTAACGTTAGCTTCAGCTCGATTTGGTCGTAATTCGTAACATTAGACTTTACAACTTAAACAAAAAAAATAAATAAAGCACATAATAGACAAAACTGTGAGTTTTCATACCGCTTCCGAGCCTGCCCTTTGTCTCTTTTTTTCGGATTATTACACAGCTACAAACGTTGTAGAACGAGAGACGTTGGTCGGCGAGTCAGTTTTGTTATTTTGAACAAGGACCGCGAGACAATTTGGAGAGAGCTGATTGGCTGGAGGCGGAAACAGGAACGACGTCAGTTACGTCACTTGTTCCTGGATGGTTCCTGTTTTGATTGTGGCAGCGTTGAAAGGTTGGAGCAGGTAGCTAGCTGCCAGATTATTGTTCTCATTTCATCATCATCTCTTTTTTTTAATGCATACCTGCTAGAACAACATCAGTCAATTATAATTGACTGTCTCATGACTGTACACACGTGCCGGCATGGACAACCGCTGTTATTGTTGTGCATCAAAGTTCAGTCTCTTCAAGAAGGAGGTAAGAGCTCTCCGGCTGGTGTTCAAACACATGATGATAGACATTAAACGCTTCATGGGATGGTGTAATTGACGTTTAATGTCCTCGCAGCTCGGCTGTAAGAGCTGCGGCCGCTCCTTTTGCTCCAGCTGTTTGACTTTCAGTGCTGTGGTGCCTCGCTGTGGCAACACCCAGCAGAAGGTCTGCAAACAGTGCCATGGTAATCTGACAAGGTAAAGGTCGAGCTGTGCAGAAAAAAGAATGTGATTATTAGTCAGTATGAACAAGCATTTTTTTTTTTTTTTTGCTAATCTTCAATCCTTTATTTTTAGCGGCGAATCTGCAAACAATGCTGGAAAATGGTCTCCTCCTGAAAATTATAAAAAGTCAGTATAGGATCAAATTTGGAAAGATGACACTTTGTCAACGCAGCAGTTTTCAGGATATCTAAAGTTCATGTTTCTTCCGTAGACGGGTCGCTGCACTTGAGGCCAAACAGCAAGGACAGTCGGCACAGCCTCTTGCACATGGAGGCAATAGAAACAGTAAAGCAGGCTATATACCAACCAAAGGCCTGAGTAAAGAAGACCAGGCTATTGCTGAAAGACTTCAAAAGCTGAAGGAGGACACAATGCCAAGTAATGAAATTTTTAGCAGCTGCCATTTAATCTGACAAATACTGTAATGATATTTTCTCTCTTGGCCAAAGCCACTGTAAATTTCTTACCTCTTCCCAGAGTCTGTCCCCACTCAGAAAGAGCTTGAGTCTCGCCTTGCTGCTCTGAAGGCTCCCAGCCGGCCTGTGCCTTCTACAGGGGAGATGGAGGACCGTCTGGCAGCTCTACGGGGTCAACCTCCTCCATCTCAAGCTCCTCCACCTGTGAGCTAAATCTCTTCCTATTTGTTTCTAACATCTTGGGCCTTACAGTATGCCTCACAGGCAGCTTAAAGTACTTACAGCAGTAAGTGAACTACATTCTAAAATCGCTTACCAGTACCAAGTATTTGTGTGCAACGTCTGTGCAGGTGCACCAGCCTCCAGATAACAGGTCTCAGACTGAACAAGCCAATGATCTGATTACTCAGATGGCAGACGAAGTTGCCATAGACAACCAGCAATCAAACCCTGAATGCAGTAAGATGTTACACATCTTATTATTTTCTCCCACGTTCAATTAATCATTAATTATGCAGTCAGATCATAAGCATATGCAACCATAATAATATTTTATTACTACTTTTTAAAAACTGGACTTGTTTAAGCTTATTTGGGGATCTCTTAAGTGCGCTCAAACCTATCAATCCCTCTGCAGGTGTAGATGGTCGTATGAATGATCTCAATAAAGGGGAGGGGGGGACGTTGGAGGACAATTTGGAGGAGAACCAGGAGGGGGTCAAGGACCTGGAGGCTGAGAAGGCACGTATACTGGAGGAAGCCATGGAGGAGATGAAGAAGGAGCACCATTCACAGGATCAGGTCCTCCACATGGCCAAGAGGCTAGCGCAACTGAAGGGGCAGGACCCAGACAAAGGTGCATACTCACAAAGACCCTGGTGTATCACTTACTTAACCTCATCTGTTAACTTACTTTCACATACAAATGTTAGAAGTCTTAGTAGTTGTATTTGTTATCTCACTTCCAGTTACTATGAAGGACTTTCAGCATCCTGACAGTGACGAGGAGACTGAGGAAGAAGCTGTGATGAGAGTCTTAAAGCAGGTCTTGTTTCATGCAAAAGTTCATACTGTAATGTAATTATAGTTTATCTTACATAGTGCATATCACACCGTTAAAGATTATTGTGATTGTGAACTAACCTGGACCAGTATGCAGGCCACAAGAGGCTGCTATTTTGCCATTTGCAGTTTGTAAGAGGACATCCTGTATTTCTAACTTTTGTTGCAGCTTTCTGAAGAGGCTGCATTGGATGAAGCCAGTGGCTACAATATACCTTTAGAACAGAGTGGGCCAAAGAACACAGAGAAGAAGAAAACCTCTAAGAAGCCGGTACTAAACAACAGCCAAAATACAAATTCATACATTTTTCAAGCTATTGGAGAAAATAACGTGTTAACTCGTTGATCTGATATGTCTCAAAGACCCAGGCACAAAGGAGCAGGATTTCACCAGCTGCTGTTGCACATCAGCCATCAGACAGCGATGACGACGAGCTTCCATGGTGCTGCATCTGTAACCAGGATGCCACCCTTCGCTGTCACACCTGTGATGGAGACCTATACTGCAACCGCTGCTTCAGGTAGCGTAACATTCATTATAAAAGACGCAACAATAATTCTGCTGCGAGCATTGGAAAGGAAATCTTTGCCCTGATGCCAAAGAAAGATGACTGTGATTTGGAATGCATACCATGACCCAGATAAATTGTAAGCAGGCTGCTGTCATACTGTTAAGCAGCATGACTATAAAGTATTTAGTGTGATGAATTATCAATCCACTCTCCATTATCTCCCCAGGGAAGGCCATGATAAATATGACAGGATGGAGCATCGCACCGCTAACTACACTGCACCAAAGAAGAAGAGGAAGACATGATAGTGAGACTGTGCTGTAGTTGTTTGCCTTAACAGGCTCTAGTCAGTCATCGCTGTTAGACTTGTGCTTTAGACTTAAGTGACCTATTATTGTTACTAAAACTGCTTCTCAGAAGATTTAAACACTACCTATTATCTAAAGCAAGCTAGAACCCTACACTTTAACCCCAACTTATCTTCTCCAATCTGTCCAAAGTGGCTATGAACATGCATCTGTGTAGACCACAGGAAGAGCAGCATCTGCTTTCTGTAACTACTAACAGATGAACTAAACACAATAAAAAAACAAAACAATGGGCAACATATAGGGCAAAGCAAGTACTAGAAATAGAAATAAAGGGTAATGTACATGTAATAAAATATGTATAATATGAAAACCATAGCACCTATTTTTTCTGTAATGTATAAAAATAGAGGTGAGTGAAGGCTGCTAGACGGTGTTTAGCAAATACGGCACAGCTTCTGCACACGGAAAAGTTTTAAACTGTCCAACTGAATAAGAAACTTGATGTGTTATGTCACTTATTCTACTTCCTGAAGGAAACAAAGGCTCATCTGAGATGCATTTTGTGCTTGTCATCATTTGATTCTTTTTTTATTTTGTATCTTTTTTATTTTACAACATACAGAAAGTAGATCATGAGCTCATCTGGGATGATGTACAATCCCAGACTACTGTCAGCTCTAGGATGAAGAAGCATAGAGGAGCCAGTATAAAAGGATTACTGAGGGCTTTGTTTTCTTTTGGCAGGCACTGCAGTCACTCCTGTAATCTGTTTGGCTGCCAGTCTGACACGAGTATTGCCTTTCTTGTCCGTGTGTGTAATATCATTATAAAGGATGCAAAAGTGTCAGTAAAGGCGCTATGTCACATGCATTTCTTTTTAGTTATATTTTAAACACTGATGGCTTTTTTTGTTTTCTTGTTTGTTTTTTTTTGTTTTTTGATCACTCAACAAAAATGTCTCAGGCTGACGGGCCTTGTCAGAAATGCAGTCTTATGGTATGTGTCAGAGAGGCAAGAGTGAAAGTGGGGACGAACCAAGCAAATTACTATAATGGAGCCCTCAGACGAAAGACCCCCTGCGTATGACAGAGAAGGCCAGAGTGCAGTTTCATCAGTGTGCATTACTGTCGAGCTAACTGGGGAGAAACCGCAATTACACTCTCCTCTAGGGGCTTGCTCCATTAAGGTTTGTATGGAGGCCGTTACTGTGTTTGCCTTTTCTGGCCGTGTCAGACGTACATCACAGACAGGAAATGGATGAGGATAATGGATGCATTCTTAATGGACCTTCCTGCTGCTGATTTCACTGTGTTTACTCCTCGACCTGACATGTCAACGTCTCCTTTGTTTACATCACTTTGTTGAAAAATTTACGGCGGAAAACAGAAGCTTGTATTCTGGGAATGATGTGCTGACAGCTGTATTACAGTAAAGTCTTGTAGTTGTCTCTAGACAGTAGAACATAATCACTGTTAAAAGCAAATAAGTGTTTTAGAGCAGTAATAAAGTGCAATTATGATAACAGGATAGTAGATAGATCATTGGTACTTTAAATTGATGAGTGTAATGGACATGTCAATATTTATTTCTGTGCGTGAATAATGCCTGACAGATGCTGTCAGATGTAACCCCTTTTTTATTATTCATCAACAGCCTTGTCTTGAAAATGTTCAGTTTTATTTTGACATACAACACTGTTATCAGAACAAAAAAAAAATTTATGTACATAAATAGGCAACCGAAAATGTACAGTCTTGCACAAAAAAAAAAAAAAAAGCAGTCCGTCTCTGAGTAATAGTCTATACAGCTTTTATCACATGTTCATTATTGGTTTGTTTATGGGAGACAAAGTGTTATAGCAGTCCATAAATTAAAGTGAAATAATAATAAAAAAGAATCCATTCAAGACCCTACTGCTCTGGTGCTAGACTGATGCTGACTCTGGAAGGGTGCAGAGGGCAGAAAGATAGTCCCACAGACATTTGAACCGCACATACAGGCATCCAAACAGTTAACGCATGGGAAGATAAGAGGCTCCACATTGTCTCAATTCTTTATTTGACCTATAATTATTTCTTCAAGGGACCTGACATTTTGCGTAAACCCTTTATCCTGTAGAGCAGCCCGTTGATAAAGTCCTGTGGGGAAGATGGAGAAAATTGATTTTACACACAACACAACACAACAGTAACCATTTAATGTTTTTTTCCTCTGTTAAATATTGAATATATATAGAATAGGTTTTGTCTCACCTCTTTTGGCTTTCCGCATTCCTGCAACAGCTCCTAACAAAGAAAACAAACGCAGGAAGGCTCATTAACAACATTGGACATTGCTTTTTCACTACAAACATTGCAACACTAGATTCCAACAGAGGTCACATACTTGTTAAGCTATTACCCCACATTGCAAATAGTTAGCTATGTACTCAGGTGTCAAACAAAAGTGTTCAAGGGTTCATATTCTTTGGCCTGAATGTTGGACAGCTTGGAGAACTGCAGTTTTGCAGTTTCATATTAATATATAAATAACTTGAGATGCAATCTGAACAGTGGCTAAAAATGTACAAATAAAATGTCTGAAAAAGAGTTAACTTAATCTTACCTGCAGCCGGGTTCTCTGCCCCTCGTCTGTCAGCTCCAGGAGCTCATCTATGTCAATCTCTAACTCTGGTATCTCTTCCTCCTGTAGAAGCAGTGAAAAACAAAAGGTCTATGGTTAATATTCCCCTATTACTACACTGCCCACACTTGTCTTTCTGCAGGCTACAAAATCTCTTGTATAATGTCAGTTCCTTGTCATCCTTTCACTCACAGTGGTAAGACTGTCCACACCACTGAGCAGAGTCATTCAGAAGACAAAGAAGGAGTGTAAGATAGGATCCAGGATGTGATGCAACATGGCAGGGGTTTCATTGCAGCACAGTAATGAAATCCTTGCACTGTAGTGTGTAAGCTGTTGGATCAGGTTTTCAAGAGTTGACGCTGTACTTTTATTAGTAGTCAACCACCTGAGTTAATAGTGTTGTCTGTATTGTTGAAATAAGAATAAAAACTGTTTTTTCTTCCTTTATAATTTCTCATAACAATTATGTGATTGATGATGCGCTGTGCACATAGGCAGAGCTGAAGAGCACCGAGGCATGAAGGCAAAAAGGCTCCAGGAGGCCACGCTTGCCACATGCCATCATCAGATTTCATGGATGGTTTACCCAGCCAGCATTTAGCTCAGCCATTACTGAGAGATTATTTCCAGTTGAAATGTTTCCTAAAGAATATATTCATCTCGGCTAGGATGTCCCACATTATATATATGTGGGCTGCATTAACTGTATATGAACTGTAGGTGTTACTAAATCAATACAAACCCCCTTTTCTAAGGAGGTTAGCCTTAACTAAATCACTAAAAGATTAATGCCAACCTCATTTAAAGATTGTAAAAAAGGGTTATACAAAGCAAATATGGCAAAGTAATCAATTCATATCACAAGCTGTTATCCACACATTTGAACTACATTTCCAGAGGGAATGAACAGTGCTCACTGGAGAAATCCTGAGCACTAAGATATCTAGAGTCAGCAGGTGTACACTCATATCTGACAAGTGGGGGCACTTTTTGAGAGGAATATTTTCTGGTTGGGGAGTTTTCATGGCTGGTGAGGATGGTGCTCGCATAGCTTTCTGGACGAAGAGAGAGCTAATCAATGTGGAAGTGCTGAGTGGCGGAATAGATGGGCCCACCTTCCGAGTCCCCTGTGCCCCCTCTAATTGATACATGCTGCCAATTTGGACCCCATGTGATTCTGCTGATGTCTGCAGGACACATGCAGGGCTGTGTCCGTGCTGTATATTTCTGTGCTGCGTGGGCTTTGCTTTACCAGCTCGGCTGTGGGTGGTTGTGTTTGTGCTTTTCAGTTTGTTTCTTTGTGCGTCAATTGCTGAGGTAAAAAACTTGAAAACTGTTTGAAACTGTTTCTTTTAATTATCACCCTGTTTAACCAGTTACTACTCATACAATAATTATTTTTTAAGATGCAGCTTTAGCTATATAAAGATTGCTATTTCGAAGATGTCTGCTGACATCCAACTATAACTTTTGGGAATAACCAAATATCTTATAATAGACTGGAATATACAATGATGTTTGGCTGATTTTGTGAACAAGGATTATTAATAAATTATCATTAATTGCATGTAACTTTAAATGGCTATCTAAGGATGAATGTGAAAATGAAACCTACTTCTACATTAGTGATGAGTATGAACAGGGATATACTTATTGAGCTTAACCCCGCCTGCTGTCTGCATGTGACTGCAGGACCATATAGAGCACCACTGAATATCAATGAGAGGAACATGTGCATGAAGAAATACGATGACCCCTCCAGTAACTTTTCAGTGTTTCGTGTTGGAACGCGGTCGCATTTTCAGCTTGGTGAAAGTTACCCTCATTGTCAGAGGAAAATTGCATTTTAATGAGGCCCCCAGGCAGAAATGTCTGAGCAGCACTTTTTGAAGTTAAAAGCAATAGACTGAAGCTAAAATGAATGTTGGCACTAATACTGGAATTCATGAATATCAAAGTGGTTCTCAGAGGAATGCAGTCCAAATAGTAGCTGGATTTTGTAGAGATATGACGACCTCCATTAGAATTTATAATCTGAATCAGGAAGGTTGCAGCAGTATGATGAGATGACCTGCTTTTTCCCTGTCGGGGGAGCAGCATGATCATTTAAATGTTTTTACTCTTTTTTATTACATATTTTATTTATGTTGACTGTAGTTGTGCTATATAAATTAAGTTTCATAAAATTGCCCTAAAGATGAGGGATTGATCAGTCAGCCCATGCAACACTTTCGACCAGAGGTAGATTTGTGAACTAACAGCAAGATTGTCATGAAATGGAGTATTGATATTCATGACCCCAGTGAATAGTTCCTAATGATTCTGGTGACCCCCTGACCTGTCATCTAGGACAACCCTCAGGTCAGAATCTGCCCTTGAACATTGCAAGGTATATTGAAAATAAAGGGTATACTGGACATTCATGGGCAATGAAGTATCGACCTTCAGGACCAAATAATAGAAAACACACTGAGCAGGTTACCATAATATTCACTCATTGCATTTAGGTGCATTTAAGCTCAAAAGAAGATTAACTGTAGTGATTGTGGTGACCCACTGACCTTAAAATACAATTTTAAATTACAACTGACAGATTACCACAGTGTTTACTGTACACACTCATGCTCCCAGTGCTCCCAACACTCCAGGTTCCCAATCGATGTTTTGGTCATTATATAACGTTATTCCCTGCAGCCCCACCTTCAGGTCAATGTATCAACTTTTGCTGATTAAAAGATATCTGACCATAAAATCTGCAGCAGACATTCAAGACCCATGGAAGACGAATGCTTTTTAATTTTCTGAGTCAGTGATCTGTTTTGTTGTACTGGGTTGGCTTCTTTATTTGGTTTGTTGATCTGTTTAACCCCTTTTCAACATGATGGTGTTGTCAGATAGCTAGAAACATGTTCGGCTTTTAGTCTGTAATTTAAAGCATGCACCTGTATTTAAAGCAATGTTTTGACATTTTGGGAAATATACATATACACACTATATCTGTACACTATAAATGCTACATAATATAAGCATGATACAATGCTATAAAGCTACACCCAGCAGCCACTTAGCTTTGCTTAGCATCAAAACTGAAAAAGGGAAACTCCTAATGAATCACATGTTAATTAGTGAGCTTTAGAGATGCCAGTAGACAAATCTCACTGAGCCAAACTACCCCTGTTACTGCTCTTTATGCTAAGCTAAGCTAACCTGCTGCTGGATATTAAACAGTCAGATAGCGTGTAGAGTGTATTTCCCAAAATGTGGAACTATTCCTTTAAATGTTTTTGTTACACTTTACATGTAAGACTTAGGTGATGATATCGATATAAACATTGCATCAAAACCTCAGCATCAAACACAGTGTGGTTCCATAACACACATCATGTGTTTGCTATTATAATGTAGAGGAAACCATGCCCAGGAAGTTCAGCTGTTTTGAGAACATGCCATCGTATGTTTAACTTATCAGACCCTTCCTTTTTCCTGTCAGAGGCACGAGCTGGCACAGGTCGAAATATTCATTAACTTAACTGAGTCATGACACAGTTAAAGAGTTAGTTAAAGTTAAAAAAGGGCAAGCAAAGAGCAAAGTCCAAGATCCTGCTATATACGAGAGCGCCAATTTGAGAATTAAAACTCATGAAAACAATATGTAAAGTCTTGGGCGAGTTAACCTTGTGTCAGTGGAAGAATCGGGTTTCTGGGTTACTATGCAAGCCTAGACGTGGCTATCTAGTCTCTCTGAAAGCTGTTTTTTACAACTTTGTTTTAGTTGATCTTTTCTCAGAAGGTGTGAAGTTTGCAACGTAAGGTGGCCACTCCAGACCAAGGCAGCGCTTGTATGAATTAGAAATGCAGCTAAATAATTCAGGTGGTGACACAGGGGACTGATGGTAAATGCTTCCACGAGGAAGACTCTGAGAACCAACAGAGTAACCTTCCCCTGAGCCCATGCAAAATTCATTACACAGGCCAGTGCACGTGGACAAGCCACGACTAATTCCGGACAAGTTGCTAATGCAAATATTCTGTCCCTCCTGACTAGAAAGTAAGGCCTTCATTTTCATATTCAGACTATTCTGAACATAATTATACAGAAGAGGAACATCAGCTTCAATTCATAATGTCAGGCACTAATCAAAGACATTTTTAGACTTATTGATATCTCTCATCATCTCATCAAGCACACCGAGAGTTCAACATGAACCTGCATATTATGTTAGGACCAGAATATGAAAACCCAAGTGCTGTAAATGTGAAATAATTTTATGTTTCTGGGACAAGATCAAAAGAGTACAAGAGAAAGACTCCAGATCAGTGTTTGTTATCCACATGTTCTGGTTTCAACTAATGTGATTTATTCCGCCCTCAGCCTTACAAGCATATTATCATATATTACCACAGGGGGGAAGGCTCGGGATGTGAGCGGAATATAAGCTCATAAAAGAAATGAAATGTGATAGTAGCACAATACTTGTAGCACTCAGCTAAGTGTTTCACATTTAACCAACCAGCATTAACCCCTTCTACTGAGAAGGTAGAAAAATATGAGCACACATAATTGAGGATGCTTGTCTACAGCTAGATTTACTGTAAAGAACATCCGCGTCTGACTGGTGCATGCTCATATTCTGCAGCATCGCTACATGCCATATTGCAAAGGGCTCCCTGGCAGTGTAAGGGGATGCCAGACAGAGAGGTGGCTACAGGCCGTCTGCAGCCAAGGGTCTCCGTGTGGTTCGAGGATTAAACGAGAAACAGTTTGTCTCTGTCTTCTCCGGCATGAAACGGAGGCGGTGTTGTCATCTGATCTGCATCGTCATTAGGAAGCTCATGCTCCTAAACAGACACCCCTAATTCTACTGTGCCATGCTGCCTCATGTGGGCGATGAGACATCTGTTGCCATGGTTTCCCCTCAGAGAATGCCAAGCAAATCAATATGGAGCCTCTGACATAATTGGATTGTATCCCACAGTACAGGAGTAGCGTTATGAAGGATGCTGTTTGTGTGTGTGTGTGTGTGAGCTGGTTGATGTCTCGACATAATCCCCAGGACATATTAAACATTAAATCTATGCAACAAGGACATTAATTAGGCACAACATGGAAATAGTGATTATACCTCATCTTGTTTTTCATAACACATACACGGTGTTGATATAAACTACATATCTGGATAGAGGGATTTACAAAGGGGATTGAGGAAGATGAATTTTATACCTTAAATAGTTAAGAGTGTATTGAGGGGCAGGACACATACACGCAGACGACAAAATGATGACATAATGTCCTGGGTGTCACCATAACAGCAGGACATAAATGCTCTCTATCTCAGTCCATAATTTTTATCACTCTGGCATTTCTTTATTACTTTATCACAGAGTTACCGGATAATATTGTTTGCTTCCCATGTAAGTGAATCTAAGCTACTTAACTTCCTTGTGTCAAACCAACTTGTGAATTGTGAAATGAAGCCATATCCTTAAAGTGAACTGCAACATGCTCACAAACGCTTCCTAATGACTTAAGGACATTGTTTCATGGAAAGATAATCTTATCACTATGGTAGAACACCATGGTGCACACTGCACACAGCTGATACTGCAGTCAGGTTGATGACACATGAGGGCTTGTTTGCCAAAAATTGCAGCCGTGGAGCAAAAGCTACTTGCCTCCCACCCACCCACTTCTCTTTTAGGTCGCTGTAATCTCTCACACATGATGGATAGCCCACCGCAAGCACCTACGAGCAGTGCAGTTCCTTCCTTGCTCCTTCCCTTCACCTCCTCCTCCTCCTCTTCAGTGTGTGTCTGTGTGTGTGTCTGTGTGATCCAGCCCTACCCTACCTCACAGTCAAACAGCAGGTGCAGCTGCCCGTCGATCCACTCCTCAATGTCCAACCTCCTCTGCAGATCCTTGCGGTTGTATTTGACTGTCAGCTTGCCCAGCTTGCGGTGCGCCGGCTCCTCTGTTTTGTCCGCTGCCTGGAACATCACCCTGGACTGGGTGCTTGGCTCTGACGCCATGGCTGCCACGGCCTCAGGAGAACCGTGGAAACACACTGAGCTTTCTCACGCACACACACACTCACACACTCACACAGACAGACCCACAGGCTATGACACGTACGTTTTGCACACCGGCTCCCCTGCTCTGTCTCTATCTTTGCCTTTCCTGTGGGCTACTGTTCCCACGCGTATCTCCTATTATCTTGTTGAGTGTTCGTGCTCTCTCTCTATAACACTAGCTCTGGTTCTCTGCCTGTCCTCGTCCTCTCTCTCGCTCTCTCTCTCTCTCTAAAGCTCACTGTCTTGCTCTCCTTCCCTCCTCCTCTTGCAACACCCACTGGCTGCACTATCAGGAGGATAGTAATGAGATATGGCTCTGTGCATGTGTGTGTGTGTGTGTGTGTGTGTGTGTGTATGTGCACATGTACCTTATAGGGTGTGTGTTTGCTTTTTGCTCTCTTCCTCTATGTTATAGCAGGAGGCAAATCATAGGTCAATTGCAGTGATAAAAAAAGAGGAGAAAGGTTGAGAAGGAAACCACAGCACTTAAGTTAGGAATATTACTCTGCCTGAAAAATGTGTCTTGTTGACATTATTGAAATGTACTTTTATTCTTTTCTCTATGATCATATGATTTGTCAGAAACATCTGCATACCAACCCACATATTCCTAATATTTACTCAGCAAAAGTAAATATATACCAAAGTATTCATCTGCTCACAAAGTTGAAAGGGTTTGACACGCTAAGGGCTCTTGTGTTCACAAACACGTCCAACAATAGCTGGGTCCCCCTGACAGGTGAGCCAGGGTTCCTCTAGTGTGATAGCTGCCTTGTCCTTTATAACAGGCATTATCAGGTGTACGTTTAATAAGCCTTGAAGTCAAATTGGCATCCTCAGTTACGCACCCATCAATAATGGATGAATATGGGAGAACTGTTTATGGCTGTTTAGAAGTCAAATGTCAAACAAAAGTCTAGAAACTATCAATGTTTGTGAAGTCAAATATCAACAGTGGCAAATAACCCAAGGTCAAAAATTCAAAGTTGTACCTCCCGGTGCCAAATTATTACAGTTGAGACAACAGAGACAACAGAGCTGCAGAGTTTCCACAGATCCTATTACGATATGAATAATGGGGTTCAGTTTTTTGTTTTGGCAGAGACTATCAATCAGCCATAGCTGCGCGTGTTCACCCACTGATGCACCGTCTGTTACAAATACTGAATTATTGAGTACCCCCAGCAGCTCACCTTTCCAGGCAAACAAATTCATTCATCTCGTCTTATGCTGCTCGGTTCTGCGCTGCTGGGTTGTCAAAAAAAAAAAAAAAAGGGAGGTTGACCATAGACCTGTGTAAGGCCTTCTCACCTCGGACTCGGCCAGGTGACGTCTTCTGTGGGAGAAAAGGAAAAGTGGAGGCAGTAAATGAGCTTGACCTCTACTGTTTCATCTTCACTGTTGGACGAGGATGTAACATCGCATTGTCAGGAAGCTGTAGTGTTTGTGGAAAGATTCTTTGGTTTTCCCAAATTAGCCTCTGGCTGGAAACATGATTCAGTCTAAATCCCTAAATCCATGTTGCATAATGTGAGTGACCACTTCCTCTTCACCTAGTCCTTGATGACTTCAAGGGTAGCTTCGTGACTCATTACATACTTTAATTGGATGACTCATCACATGACTCATCTCAGTATCACTGATCCTGTTAGTTTAAATGAGAAGTCATGTTGATTTGATACTCTATGTGAGAAAGAAGCCAAAATACATGTTTTACAAGCCCTTGAGAGGGGGAAAAAAACAATACACTGCCCACCTGCAGCTGATCCCAGAGCTGTAGATGTGATCATACTGCCACCTTCTGGATTAAACCCTGTGAATTTGTTTGGATGATACAGTTCCTTGCTTGGAAAGTGCTATTTAAATACAATATTACCTATAAATATTTAAAGAAGTGATGATATAAAGACATCCTTACTCTATATCAGGAACTTACAATTTGCTTTGCCTTTTAAATTAAACATAATGGCATTATATTTATATTTAGCAAGCCCATAAGGGTATAGGTAACATTATATTATGTAGCTGTATGTCGATTTCCATCATCCTGTAAATTGTGTAAGACTGAGATCACATTGAGAACTGTAGCCTCATTACCGTGTGTTTACTTGACCAGTAAAGCTGATTCTGACCTGTCTTTTGCATAAATGATATCCATTGTCCTCTAGCGGTGTGACCTGTTGTTGTTATCCCAGTTTTAGGAGCACAAAAAATGGAAAAAACTACCACAACTAGGACACAATAAGAAGTTAATCTTGTTATAATAACTTCTTTTGAGCTGATGAATAAAAAAGCACACACACACACACACACACACACACACACACACACACCTTAATAATTCATTTATCAAAACCAGGGTTTGTAAACTGATACCACAGAAACACAGACTCTGGTCTATATATTCAGATATTGTGTCAGTGAAAAAGACGAAGGAGAATTAAAGGTGGATGAAAGCAGCTTAGTCTCGAGCCATATCCCCTGTCACAATATGAAACCATTTCAGTATTGTACATATCTCGATGCTTTACACACGCACACAAAGCTCTGTCCTTGTTTTGCCCGAGTCATATAACAGGTTGAAGGGAGTGGCATCTCGGTCGTGGAATTTCACTTCCTGTATCTTTCAGGTGAGTCACCTGGGCAATGTCGTCGATCGCGCAGGTTTGTGTCGACATCAAACCGGTGAATCTCTCGTGAAACTTTCGGAGCTCTGTCGGGGGACACTTTGTGGAAGTTTTGAACCATTTGCGGATGCGCAGCTGGAATTAGTTTCACATGATTTGACTGGTTTGTGAGAAGAAGGAACGTGTTGTTTTGCCTCTCTGCGGCCTAAACACACAGGAAAAAGTTGACTTAAATAATAATCGATATATATATATATATATTTTTTAATTCCCTTCTGACTTTACTATCGTTACAGGTGGATTTTTATTCCTGTGCAAATACTGCAAAAATGAATTCACTCCTTAAAAGACAATTGGGCGCGTCTGCGCTCCTGCTGCTGGTGCTTCTACTAAACACCGCTTTTGGCCAGGACACTGGTGAGGTGTGCTTTGATCGGTTCAATAAAGGACGGGAGGATTTTATCCTCGATACAGATGAATCTGTGAATGGCGGAGCGACGTTCATTTCGTCGCCGAAATTGAGTCGATACAGGGACTGCGTGAACGCCTGCTGCAAGGAGAAAAAGTGCAATGTCGCCTTAATGGAGAAAGGAGCCGAGGAAGGCTTGGTCAACTCCTGCTTTCTGTTTGACTGTCTGTACAAAAAGCAATACGTGTGCCGCTTTGTCAGGAAGAAAGGATTCATTAATTACATCCTGGACACCGTTTATGACAGTTATCTGAAAGTGGATACTCCTCCAAGTGAGTAATCAAATCTCTATTTTTTCTTAAAAATATTCATGTAATAAAGGAGCTCCATGTAGAGTTCATATTACAGTTTGGGCCCTCTGTTGATAAGATCATCATGAGGGACCTTTTATCTGTACCATCACTGTGCTTAGTCATACTTTTGTTGTGTTTCTGTGGAACTGTTGGAAAGATTTCCTTCCACAGAGACACCTTGAAAGGGTCCGTGTGCACATACCAGTTAGATTTTTGGCTCATTTACCAAAATAGATAAATAAAAAAATGGTTAAATGGTTTGTCTTAAAGCACAGTGTGGAAACAGGACATGTGAGGCCACAGATTTTAGGGCAGAAACCTTCAATTCAGCATGTTCACACACGCCAGGCTGTTGCAACCCATGGTTCAGGTTTCTGTTTCTATGTCTTCCTCTTTAGGTGTTCCAAATGGATCTGTAATGTTTGCTCATCTATATACAAATTATACACTTTAATACCATTGTCTCTTTCCAGATGAATCTGACCAACCACCTGTGGCCAACGGAGGCCAGGACCGGGTGATCCAGCCTCACGATAGCGTGCTTCTGAGCGGGATACAAAGCAAAGATGATAATAAGATTGTCTCCTACAATTGGCAAATGATCACTTTATATCCTGGTGCTATCATTGAGGTGAGTAAAGACTGCAGTGCAAACTTGATGTCGAGAGTCCAGTTTGGGCATCAGCGTCTATGATATTCGTTTAAATGTCACTTAATTGAAAATCAACAGGTGAGTTTCATTTGTGGATAATAAGAAAACTGTTTTTTTTTTTTTTCCCATCCATGCCTTGTAGAAAACTAACTTTGATGATCAGATTGAGGTTTCCAATCTGACATCTGGGAAGTACAAGTTCCAGCTGACCGTCACAGACACCATTGGCCAGTCAGACTCAACCGAAGTTGCCGTCTTGGTCCTTACACCTGAGCAGTCTGAGCGTGAGTATCTAGATGGAAGAAAAAGCTGTATGAAACCCCAGCATGATCTAAACACAAACATAACTTTAGTCCTATTGTACTACAAAGTTAATATCCAATCTAGTATGAGCGTTGGCTCATAAAGTCTTATTAGTTTCCCTGCAAAGAGAGACTCATGAGAGACATTTGGCAAAAGACATGATTGAGTATCAGTGGTAAACATGAGTCATGCGTCTACTCTGTGTCCAATACAACAAAGGAAACGTCAACAAACAGAGTCACCTGTTTGGTGTTTAATGTTGAGACATACGTAAGAGAGGATGATGCACTTAGGTTCTTATATCTGATCCATAAATCTTTCCCCTTTCTGTTGTTGGTGGGGACTTTTTCGAAGGAACCCAACCTTTTGTTTCGCATTTGTCACAGCATGAGCCGTTTTCACGTTAGCTGTAATCAAACCTGTCCAGGCATGCCTGCCTGATTCCTGTGGACTGAATGAAGAAAGAGCACGACGACAGGGAGATAAACTGGCTAGAGCCTGATCTTTGAGAAGACCATATTTGGCTTTTGTAAGGAGGAAACTGTTCTAAAGTATGGAAAGACTGTTTGTTAAGTTATCTCCAGAATAACACAACTTATCAACATCGCTTCCTTCAAAAAAATAACAGAGAAAGCAGGAGTGAAGCACGTATATGTTTCAAGTTTCTGTGGAAACGGAAGTGAATAGAGCAGTTGGCCTAGTTTTTACTGCTCCCCTGTTACCATCCCACTCTCTCCACCCCCGACTCAACGAAACTTGTCAGTCTGGTTTCAGTTTGGATTACACAATCGAGAAAACTTTGTGATGCTCTTGATTGATGTTAACTTTATTAAATTTGCTCTCGTTTGTTCAGGATTGTACTTGCAGGTTGTTGGTATATTGTAGACTAAAGAACGATAAAATACTTTTAACCATTCAGTTTTTCTGTTACTTATTAACCTCTGGTGTCCTGAATAGTGTTAGGAATGTGTCTCAGTGGAAAGGGCTTGGCAGTGACTCTACATGTCAATGCTACCACATTTACACCACAATAATGAATGCATTGAATAGCAATTAAATCCATTGTCGTGAGAGCATGAGAACTTGGTAATGAAAATGTCACTTACAGTTCCTTTTTATAATTTTGTAGTCAGCTCACTTCTTTGTGATGTCTTGAAATAGCTGTGCTGTGCATTTACTCTGGTAATGCTCAGAATATGTATCAGCAACCACATGCAGACGGTTTTTTAACCTCACTGTCTATGGCAACACACCACATCTTGTTCTCAGCTGCATTTCTCTATATGCGACAACCTCATATGTAATTATGTGTCTGTCTACTCATGAGACAGACACTGAAAGTAGGAAGTTGCAAAATAAAATCCCACCACATTTGCTGTTGGATCAGACATTAATGGTTAGTCTATCAGGTTTATGTGTTTGAAACAAGTGTTGCATTGTTATGCTCATCTGGTACACGTAAAGTCAGTATTTTTCAGTCTTTGCAGTGATGACTTCTGAGGAAGAAGACCATTGAAGAACATTGCTCATTTATGACTAGATTTTACCATCAATAAGTCTTTGTGAAAGTGCTATCATAATGTGTTGAATAAATGAAATCATTAACTCTTAAACTTCTCACAGTGGTGGAAGCACTTAAAAAATTAATAGATTCTTCACAACATTTATTTCTACTGTGATAATAATACTGATGCAATTTGATATGTACAATACCGGTATGCAGTAACCAGTTTTTCAGGGAGTATAGCAAAACAATTTTTAACTGTGGATCAGACTTTATCCTTTATTTTGTGTCCCTTCAGATCACTGTATGGCTCCAAAGAAGTCTGGGCCATGTCGCGGTTCTTTTCCCCGCTGGCATTACAATGCTGCCTCAGAGAAGTGTGAGGAGTTCTCGTTTGGGGGCTGCAGGGAGAATCTCAACAACTATCTCTCCAATATTGAATGTGAAAAAGCCTGCTCTTCCTTAGGTATCTGCTCTGAGTTTTCTCTGGTGTCATTTTCGTATTTTTTGCAGTATTGCAGGGTGTATATTTTAAAAATGTGACTCTTATAATTAAAGGTTTGTGTCACAAACATTGAGGTCACCACAGTGACTCTAAATATCCAGGATGCATCTAAATTATGTGGCTACAGCACCTGGTTCCTGTTGTGGTCAATATTGGTGTATGCTCTGTGCTGCTTTCAGCTTTATCTCAGTGGTGTAGCAGCATGCATTTCTGTCAGCCATAGTGTCTTTTTGATACCATATATGCCACTGTCAAAAATGTTCAAATTTAACTTATGGTGTCTTTAATATCGTCAGCATTCTTTTATTTGTTTATCTGTACAAAATCTGTAGTCTAAAGACATCACATTTTGTTTTTATGGGTGTTGTGTGCTGGACTGTCTTTTCACTGGCCTAGTAACTCACTGGAATTTCCACTAGCTGCCTGGGGAACAACATGTTTACCTGGTAGATGTGTCATTTTTAACAAATAATTGAATTATAATCTAATTTTGTTGTTTCTCTTTCAGAGAAAAACGCTATATCCGGTAGAGGTTTGCCAGTTCCCACGCCTGGCGGTAGGTGAATTCCAACATGTTATACCTTCTTACACAGTTTCACTTAGTTTAGCTTAAATCATCTTTTTTGAACAAATGGAAAGCAAATGATCCAAATATACTTGTGCAAATAATGCATGTCAACTGATATCTGTGGGTGGTCTTAGTTAGTGCATATCCAAATCTTTTTAAAATCCTAATATCGTTCCTTATTTGAGATTCTATGTTTGAAAAAAACTTTGTTGTCCTTCCTTCCATCCTTTGAAACCAAACTTCCTGCCGAGTCAAACCCTCAATAACTTAAGAAACACCATCAAGTTAATATTGCATTAGGGTTAGCAAACTGTTGCTTCTTCTCACATCCAGCAGTTACACAGCATCATTAGGAGTGCATTTTTGTGACTCTAAATCTGCTAAATGCCCCATTAATGTTCATAAGATAGTTGCTAGCTGTGTCTGTCTGCCATTTGGTGCTGAGCAGGTAGTGAGCAATTCTTTTTTTAGAGCTTCATCTATGAAAACAGCAGCCTGTTGTGGCCAAATAGAAAGCTGAGAGAGTGAACCGAAACAGTAAAGTTGCAGGCCACACTAAACAAAGCTAAACAATGAGCTTAAATACGCTGTAAAGCTGAGGGGAGCTGCAGATTTAAGTGATAATTCTCTTGAGGTTCATCATTATGAGTGACCTCTCAAGAGATCATATTGTTGTACTGGTTTCACATTGTTATTTGATACATTATTATGAAAATATCAATATAGCTGCCTTAAAGCAACAGTCTGCTTTGTGTTTATTTGACACAGGAGAAAAATGTGGTGCTCCTTGCACCATTGATCAATTCACCTGCGCAAATGGCTGCTGTCTGGATCCGGGCCTGGAGTGTGACTCAAAACAACAATGTAGCGACGGATCTGATGAGCAGAATTGCAAAGACTGTGAGCACCGACTATGCAAACTAGGCTTCATTTTCATACATGCTCTTGAAATTATAAATACAGCATTGAAATAATACTGATAACATGACACACTAACTTGAATTGTTCTGTGTGCTTTTTTAGTGGAGATCAACTTTGATGGTCTGCTGAAGATCCCATTGAATGAACAAAAAGGTGATTTGAACTTTGTCTCTTTTTGTTGTTTTGGGTATGATCATTTCACTTAGAATTAGTTTGAATTGTAAAACACACTTTTGCCATCTGTTAATACTCTACTACCGACAATCTCACCCCACCTGCTCATTTATTGTCGTTCACAGTGCGCTGCACAGAGATTCCTGACACGGGAAGCTGCAGGGACAGTATCACCAAGTGGTACTACAACCCCGTCTCCAAGTCATGCAACCGCTTCAACTATGGCGGCTGCCTAGGGAATGAGAACAGATTTGACAATGAGGCGTCCTGTATGAAACTTTGTAAAGGGGTAACAGGTGGGTTCTTAAATGTTTGCATTTTAAGTATGTTTGCATCCTGGTAAATTAACATCCCATTTGCACCCCTGGAAACATACTGTACTGTACTATACTATACTACTGTAATACTTCAACATATCAACTTACAGAGTAACGGCACCTTTCAGCGTCGTATAAATTTCTTTGTGGCTATGAAAATGAAAACTATCTCAGCATGTTAAGTTAGAAATAGGTGTGGTTACAATAGACCGTATTTCTGTGACGTCACTCATAGGTTTCTGAAGAGCTGTTTTAAAGCTCAAAGGTAGGTAAAAGGTAGTTCCGCCTACTGGCTAATCTAAAAATCAGCAAAGACGTGAATCATCCACAAAGCTGAGGTGGGCCGAATGACATTTGGGTGCTCAGACAAGCCACCTGTAACAGCAACTACCTGTTAATCAAAGTGGTCAAAGCCACATCGTTAACTCTAAGCCTAAATATAATTTGAACAGGTGGGTTAAAAAAAATTCAGTCTCAGTACATGGGGAAATTAGCTATAGAGACCAAAACGTTTTTTTTTTTTTTTTTTTGTACCAGGCTGTAAACATGTTTATCTTTGCTGTGAAGTTGGACATTTCAATATGGGGGCTTATGTAGTTCTTTAGCTAGCCTTAAGTTGCTGTTTAGGGAGCTGCAGCCTTTGGCCCTTCATGTTGGTTGCCACATGCTCTTCATCTCTGTTTGAGGCTAGCAGCTTGAAAAAATTGTTATTTCTGTCTTAATTTCCCTCTGTTGCAGAACGCAAATTGATGTTTAAAGATATACTCTTGTATGTCATGTACCACACAAATGTTATAAAACAATGTCATGCCTTTTTCTTTATTTCAGAAGAGGACGTGTTTGCAAGAAGAAAGGAATTTGAAAAGAGAGTGTCCGAAAGCCAGACAGGTATATTCAGTCTAGACTGAAAAAAAATCACATTTACTTAAAAAAAAAACTATACATGTCCATCAGCTTTGACTTCCACATCCTTGCTGTTCAGTAATGTTGTCAAACCTTCATTCTATAGGCATTCACTAAGCATTTGATTTAGTCATCTGCTTTCTCAGCTTTGCAGCCTTCGATGTACTGTCTTTAAGTGACCATTCACCAAATTAACCTTTTTTTAAACGTGTTTCAATTCATTTAACAGGTATTATAGCAATAGCTGCCGTTCTGGGTCTAGCTATCCTTATCCTACTAGGCGTCCTGCTGTACTGCTGCATGAAGGCAAAGAAGAAGTCTTCACAACACCAACGGGTGCCTGTCAACACTGTCCCGGTCACCTTTGAGGACAGAGAGCGTCTGGTCTACAACAGCACAACCAAGCCCATCTGATCCCTCAGTCCTCACCTTTGACACCTGTCCAGGTGAATGATGCTGATTGCTGGAACTCTTTTTGTACCATTGAGCAAACTCAGATTGAGGAGAAAGGAAACTGTAACGTGATGTCTACTGATTTGACTTTTAGCTTGTTTTTAATGCAGTGCTCTGTTAAAATGAGTTGTTGGAAGTCAGTTTGTTCTCAGGTTAAAAGGGAAGGAGTTTTTTTTTTTTTAGTGTGGAGGTGAATTACCACTAGATATCTTCCCATGAGACCAGTTAAACTTTGTAAATATTTTCTACTTCACTGTTCTTCCTTCTATTACGTGATTAGACATTTGTAGTGAACAGCTCTTTTTTAAATAAAGTGAGTTTTGATGTCTTACTCTTATCAGTAGGTCCACGTTGATGTATTACTTCAAAGTAAGAGTCTAAATTCCCGTCTCGCTCCTTAAAACTGAACTCTGGGAACATTTGTGGATATGTAATGTAGTATGGTGATCCCGTCAACTTCTTGAACTCCTGCCACACCAGCGTCTTCTCTGTAAGATTAAATTCTATCCTGTTTATATTGTTACATTGAATTATGCATACATGCTTAATGTACATAACCTTAAAATTTTGAGAAAGTAATATTTTACATTAGTTTTTTTTTGGTCAGTGAATTTTTAAGTGTTTTTAGGACAAACATGCATACATTAATGTGTTAGAATGCACCGTTGTTGATGAATCTTATTGATCTTTGTACATATCTCCTGAACCTGTAGTGTGCTGTAACTTTGGCAGTTATCACAGTGTTTATACAGAATAAAAATATTAACTCAAGAAGTACTTGGGAATGTTTTTTGTCTTACAAAAAGATGCCAACTTGTTTGAGCATGTTTGAAAGTGTTCGGTATATACACATCTGTCTTATTCTGTATGAGACACATACATATTACACATTTTTCCTTTATTCAGACAAAATGTGATACTTGCCTTCCAGACAGTTAACATATCCTCCAGTTCTCATCTAAACACTCTTGACCTTTGGGATTTTAGTGTCTGATAACCTGCTGGAGCTTGCGATGCCACTTCTGTATGGCCTGAACCTCTGTTCAACTGTTGCATTCAAAAATGACTGATGTTATCACAGTCACATTTGTATGGCAGAGATAAGACAGACAAGAACGTGTCTGTCGAACATGCTAAATACACACCAGAGATATACAACATAAGCTGATAGTCACACGGTTGAATTTTATTTTACTTTCTAGCAAACTCACTCAAATGGTCTACTGGTAATTCATGTCACCGAAGACTTGTCCTTTCAGAAATTAATAAAAGGATTTCTGCTGGAGAAATCTGTGTACTGAACCCCATACAGAGCATGTATACAGCAGGTTTAACTTAAAGGTTCAACGTGTAAGATTTAGTTATATATTTAAAGACAGTTTTATTTACAGAATATGACAAAAGAAAAGAATATGATATTCACTACTGTGCTTTCATTGATGATGTCTGTCGTGGTTATACTGTGGCCCAGAATAGACAAACTGAACACTGGTTCTAGATTGGATCTTGTGCATTACATGTATGTTTCGTGGTCACCATAGTTTCTCCCTCACACTAGGAAGAACAATGTGAGACAGGTAATTGTAATCAGCAACTAGACCGCTAGATGCCAGTAAATGGTACACACTGGTCCTTGAAGCTTTAGTGACATCTAGTGGCATTTAGGTGATCTCCATGACAGTGTTTCACAAACTACAGGGAGGTCACAGACCAACAGTGGTATTCATACCATATTTTGAGAAACAGTGCTCTAGGACAAAACCACAGGAGCAGTTTAAAATGCAGTGACTTGAGGACACGACAATAGGGTATCTTGAGATTATTCCAGACAACACAGGTGCTCTTTGCTTGTATTATTTTTCTTGTATTATATTGTTTTACAGTAATACGCCTGATGTAGAGTTTTATTATTTCTAAAAAAGAAATATTTTTGAATTGTTTTTCTCAAAGTTTCAAAAAAACAGTTACTGATATTTAAGATTCGTTCAGCTTTCATACATGCACCATCTGTATTACCTACGCAATTCTTGATTTTTTAATCTTCCTTATATTTAACTTAATGTTTGTTTGTTTGTTTGTTATGCACCAATAACACTATGATAAATTCCTGGTATGTGAAAACCTGATTCTGATTGCCATTGTAAATGTATTGCCCTTTACTACCAACAGATGGCGATGTTGTTAATGGGATATAAGTCCGCAGCATTGTGCAGATATTCCTGATGAATATGGGCAAATGGTTAGGGGTTAGGGTTATGTCTCTGGTTATGTATGTGTTTGATTCTAAAATCTTTGTTGATATTTAGAATCACTAGGATCGCGCATCTCTTGTTTTTAAACATGTTCAAGGAAATAAAGGTGCAGATAGTACTGGAGCAAGTTAATCCCATAAAGACATGTATCTGACAAAAAGAGCTGCATTTTCACGTGTTGACTCTTTAAATAAAGTCGTGCAAGCATATTGTTTTCTTCACAGCCTGTATGGAGACAGAGAGGGGGGTTGTGCAAAGCAAGAGCGCCCCTCTCTATTTAATCAGCCAGACATAAATTAGCACCCACCCAATTGACTCACTGAAGCTATCCTTTGTGAGCCCCCCCCCCCAAACCCCAAGTCTACTGACCCGACCGTCATAAATGTAATTGGCAGGGTTACAATTTGTTATGTCCTTTCACCAGCCTGTCATTGGTTTGCATATAGATAACTTGGAAGTGGAAGAAGAAATGCTTTTTATTTCTTTTCTGGGAAGAAAAAAAAACATTATGTTTGTTTGCCTAATTCTTAAACTATCTCTGCCAAACTATGCAGTCCAGATGTTAAGATGTGGGAACACCTCTGACACTCACCAAACAGACACAGGCCTGTCAAAAACAGGCGGTCCTTTGGTGCATTCATGTGCTCCTTGTAAATTAGAAACATTAAAAAATTGTGGACTTTTCTCCCCTTTCTCAAAAATAAACTTTTTACTTACTTGAAGCTCTATCAGATGGAGCACATTACATATTTGTTAAGGCTCCAAAAATCAATTTTTAACAAACGGTCCTGTCATTGGCTTTATTAATCCAATGAGATTCATCAGACAATGATGGTTAGGCTCCCTCCTCCTTCTTATACCCCTCTTTTTATACACACTTCACACAATGCCTCATTGCTTTTTAGAGTAAGTATTGTTTGTTTCTAAGCTATGGAAAAGGCCATTATTATCTGGATTTTTGTAACTCGTCTGATTGTTTGATTATGTATATTTAATTTGGTGTGGATATTTTTTCCTATTTGCTTATAACTTAACTATAATGTGTACAAATGTCTACAGCTGGACGGGGGGTGTAGATGCTACACTGTTGTTGATGAAAACTAATGATAAAATAAACTTTTATTTCAAACAACAAAATGCCAACAATGCAAAATGATAAGGTGTCGCATTAACGGGGTGATGAAATACATAATTTCACATTCTCGATGTAGTCGCTCAGCTTCGTAGTTGCTTATATTCCCTGCAGGTCTTGAACGCAGCATGAGTACTTCACTGTTCTCCAAAGATGCAGCAGGGTTTGGAGGTCGGGGACGCAGTGTGAGCTCGTAACCTGCTCTGGGATGTTGTGTGTGCTGTGTGTGTGCGTGTGTGTATGTGTGTATGAAAGAGGCTTTTAACATGTGAAAAGAAGAAACTAACGGAGTAACTTTTTAAGGATTTTCATCATAGAAACGACAGATACACGTTGTGCGGTGTTTTCGCTGAGGACAGCAGCTGCTGCAGGGAAAGAAGTTGACGGTACGTTGACGTTATGTTACTCTTGACTACTTCAACAAATCTGAGTTAACTCAACGTTTGCTTAAATATAACCAGTCTGCATGTGTTGTGCTTATTCATATCTGTTATGAAATGGATATTTTTATTTGCATTGTTAAAAGAACGAGGGAAACAGTTTATCATCGCTCCATCTCAGCAAAATAAGTGTGAAAGTTACAAAAACATTTGTGTGTTCTTCATTATGAGTTATGTCAAAACACTTTCCTCATAATGAGCTCCTTTTGTCCTTAACGTTGCACAACTTTTAATGCATTTTTTTTTTTTTTTGCTTCATGTAATGTCACAACCTTCCACGCTATGAGCTGCTTGAGTTTCAGTGAGATAAGAAATGTTTGTCTTTTGAAACAAAACCCCTCTCAGTTGAGTGAACTTTGATCAGCTGCTGGAGTTTTTTTTTTTTTAACGGGGGATGAGATTTTTCCACATAAGCCTTGATAACTTGTGACACAAACTAACCTGCCGTGCTGCTGTTGAATCATTTGCCATTTCCTCTTTCCCTGCATCCCATTCCCACCCCCTATGGTGCCCATTACTTGGCCCCCTCTTTGCAAACCTAATTGTTTTTTCTAATGAGCACCCCATTGAGGACACAGTGAGGTTTTAAATGCGAGCTGTTCATAGCTCAATGACTTTCCCCAACCGGCAGTTGAAGAAGAATGGGATGAAATCAATCAGTTACCAGAGAAAAGTTCAATTTTTCTCCTCCTTTGACCTCACTTGACCTTTCAGACAATAAAGTCTCAACATCATTTTAAGATAAATGTAGCCTCGATGCGATAAACAGAACTGAGCTCTCTTCCAGGTGGTCCAGACAGGAAACTACTCAAGTGTATCTTGGATCTCAGAGTTGGCTCTTTATTTCGTCTTCCCCAGTCTTGGTATGCTGCAGCTGTGATAAAATTACCAGAGGGTGGTGGTTTCTTCTGCAGAGATCTTGTAAGTTAAAAAAACAAAACAAAAAAAAAGACAGCATCTGGGCTTTTCATCAGCCACCATCTTTATTATTCAGTGCTTCGGCGCTTATTTGGTGATGCTTAGGATAGACCTGTATCTCCACGAGGAGATCATAAAGTTCCAGCTTTCGCAGGCTACAGATAGGATTGCGCTGTGAGAGTTAAAGGTTGACTTTAAACAAGACCTGACAACTTTTGTGTTTGTTTGAGTGAAGAGAGGAGTGTGCGTGTGTGCGATAAGTGATTTAGCATTCCAGACACCCATGGGAATCCCTGACTCTGTGTGTTTTTGTCGTTACAACGGGCACGAGGGAGCTTTTTTCGCCTGCATATGTGGTGTAATGCACCTTTAAATGGACACACTCCAGTTCTATTTGAAGACCTAGACTGTCTAATTTTACCCAGCACTTCAAACACTGCAGAACATTATGGATGACTACTTACCGCACTGCTTTCTACTGGTTGTCTATCACTTATTATGTCAAAGAAGTGGTGGTCTTTGCCTGCGTTTTTCAAGTTAAGATGGCACTTGTTAACTTCACTTGCCAGGTATGTATTCTGTGGTTGAAGGTCATTGATGGGGAGGTGAAAATTGCTGTTTCTTCTTTCTCGGCACAGCATGGAATGATTATTCTCCCATTAAGGGCTATTTTGGCCAGGGTGTACGTGCACCATATGGGCAAAACTCCTCACAGTTGGCCTGTGGGTGTTCATTGGGATGGATCACTTATCGCCACGTCTATGCAGCATGCTCTAAAAAACGCAGTGGACAGAAATAAGAGGACTCATATGTTGTGCGTCTGTGGGAAGTCGTGGGTTTGGGAGGCACTTTTGTGAAAAGCTGTAGACTTGATTGAGATGAGGAGAGAGGGTAAGGATGTATTGTTTTCCCCCCATTGAATGAAAAGCTGTTAGTCTCTTAAGGCCTGTGTGTCAGGGGACAAACTGCAGGAGTAATGTGGGAAAGAGGGCACTCACAGAAAGGCTGTTTGTCAGGGGATATTTTCTGCTGGGGTAGACAAGGTTAGAGGGTGAGAGAGAGGTCTTGCAAGATAAACATTGCACCAATGGTGAAATAATAAAGACTCTCTGTCTCGGTTAGCTGTAGGACCTTGGACCTCTGCTCGCCATGCCAGGTTTGATTTTTATTTGTTCTGAACGTAAACTTCCGTCCTGACTGATGGTGTCTCAAGAAAACCAGCACCACCGTGTCTGACTGGAGGCATCCCAGGGGGCTTATGTCATACCTCCAGATTCTTGTGGGCCTTTTTTGGGCAGACGGTGAATGCAGTGTGATGCGGTAGGTCTCCGACTGTGAGAGAGAAGTGCAGCAGGAATTCTCTGAGACTATTTTTAGCTTCTCCTCTCATCAACTTGTTCCACATGAGGAAATAAACATTTGTGCAGTTAACTGTTACACAAACAGCTGATTTAAGTTTGATTCAGAAGCTGCATTCGACCTGTATGTAATCAGCTGTGAGCATCCTCAATGAGCAGTTGGTCAGCTGGAGGATGGGAGTCTTCTCCACAGGCAGCAATCTTGGCATCCAAAAAGGGTATTGGCAAAGTGTTATGTCACACTGACTTGTCTGTGCCCCCTGTAACGTTTCCTGAAGGGACAGAGAAAGTGAGCAGAAGTCTTGTTTTCCTTTGGCTTCCTCTCTAGACGTGTTTAGTGGTTTCACTTCTCTCATAACCTTGACAGGCTGTCTGTGGTGAAAAATGCTCCAGATAGTCATCAGCCCCCGAGGACCCTTTTTCTCTTTAACACATTAGGCCAGAGGTCTTACTTCAAGGTACATGTTTTTCTGCTCGTATTGTCTCAGAGCGAGGCTTTTTAACACATTTGTGATGGTGACTCAGTATAAACTTTCTCTTTATTTATGAGAGCGCTGTGTTTTGCCAGCAGCTGCCCCTCTTAATCATCTGTTTGTTGTGTTTTAAAGCAAGGAATTCAGGCTTGGATCAGTGCAAAGCCCGGCGATTAGGAAGAACAAGGAAGTTTATCAGCCCATCTGAAGAAGTGATCCATCGCCAGGTCTTTCTTTTAATAACCATCAGATTGGCTCTCGTAGCATCTGTCTTCAATTAAGAACAAGTTGCAGATTCCCATGCGGGAGGTTCATGCTGCGGGTAATTCAGTCATCAGCTGTGGGAACCAAATGCTCTCCATTTGTGTCGAATGGCAACTAGTCTAAGCACAGGTGGCCGGCTTGGCATGAATGTTGGCCTGTATGTAGTGTTTTCTTTAGGATTTGAAATTTGGCCGTGCCCCCTCCCTAGGAAAACAAGGATTTGGAATTGCCATATGTCAGCCAACAGGAGGTGAAAGTTAATGAGTTATGATTGTTGAATTCTGTCCAGATGTGATACGATTGTGGGTTACACCGTTTTACCATGTCTTACTAGACATTAACAAACATTTTCACTTTGGCTACCCCAAACTATTGAAACCATAAGATATTAGAATAACCTTTTTAAGACCCAGGCGTCAATATTATGGATTTTGAGCATAATATTCCTAGTCTAGCCTCTCATTGACCAAAAACAGATTAGCATAGTTTTGGCCTGGTCATTAAGCGGGGTGAGCTCATAGGTCACGGTAGGTGGGATTATCAAAGGATTTTATTAGTTCGCTGTTCACTAAGACAAGTTCAAAGCCAGCCACTCGACATGAATACTACTACAGCAGGTTACACAAACTAAACCTCCACTTGAAAATCACTTGGCCAAGCTTGGTCAAAGGCTGTTTGAGGAGGCTTCACTCTTAAAGAATGTCATTGTAGTAGTGCTGCATTCCGTACATACAGCGTTCGCTATGCTCTTTCCTCTCGAAGATGAAACAAGATTATTGATTTCAGATTTAGGTTGAAGGGAAGGCAAGAGACAAGATCACACAGTTATTGTTTTTGGTAGCTAACGCTCTTCTTCTTCTTCATCTTTACAGAACAGTAGATTATCCTGAAAACACTGAAGTTTATGTGTATCCCATTACCATGTGCTTGCATGTGCGTCCTTGTGCGTCACAAGAACGTGGACCCACTCATGAAAACAGCGATTTGCTGTGCTGCTAATAGTCAAAACTGTACAGGGTATCTTTTAAAGAAATAAGTCAAACATGTTTCGTTTGTGAGTCCAAAAAGAACCAACTTTTCTTTCTTTTTCCTCTATTCAATTGTTGTGCTTTACTGTAGAACCACCAGAGCATAAAAATAGTTTTATGGTTGCTGACTTTCTTGTCCAGGCTGCAGCTGCAGGGACCCTACAGTGAAGCAATGATCTTAATGTGTGTGATCCAGCACTGTGATTTTTTCTCCTTGCATTCCTGCACATCTTAATTGGCGAAGCTCCTGGCAGCGGCCTCGGTTTGGCCTCAGCTGGCCTGGCTGTCAGCTCGGCACAGTGGCCAGCAAACGCTCAGGGAACAATGCCCATCCTAATCCCAGAAGAATTCCAGCTCTTCTGATCTAGCTGGCCTGAGAATGTGAAGTTTTAAAGGCCCGAGGCTCACCAGGAATCACAGGGAGACGTTCTCATGCACAGTCTTCCATGTTAATTCGTTATAAGGAGACAGAGAGGCAGTGATGTGAGAAACTGGCAGCACTGTGGCTCAGAGGGGACGTACCTCATCATTAACAAGCACCACAGCCTGACATGAGGGATTATAAAAATACATGTCACCAGGGGTGAACCTGCGATCTCACGGAACTGTTACACTGATAATGAGGTGACTTGTTTTGATGTAACATGGACTTGTTTGTGACACTTATTAAACACATTTATAAAATCAGATTCATATCATAAAATAAAATAACATCTTATTTTTGTTGTCCATTTCTTTCTGAAGTAATCTTATGTAGCAGACGTGGTATTTCTTCCTGTAAAGCTATTTGGAATGCTGACTTTAAAGTACACCTCAATTAAAGACGCATAATTGATTTATGTGTAGCTCAAATGTAAAACCCTTTAATGTTTCCTCAGTCACTCCTAAATCTCCTTAGTCTACATTCATGTTGAGTCAGACTGTTGCCATTTCAACCCCCTCCTGCCCTCTCTCTCGCGATTAGCATGAGCTCATATCGGAGTTTCCTCTGCTGTGCATACCTCAGCGCCCCGGCTTTACTGTATATTAGCAAATGGCTGGCATGAGCCAACGCAGAGCAGCGAGCAGGGGAATGGGAAGAATTTCCTTTTTTATATAAGACCTGAATACACCGAAGCTTGTTTGGCTTCAGTGAGCAAGGCAAGTAGAGAAAAAGTGTACTTGACCAAAGAATCAAAAGACTAACATAAAGGGTTTTTTTTTTATGAGAACCCACAATGAATGGTAAAAACACTGCCATGCTATTTGTGCTGTAAGCCCTGACGTGAAGTGCCTGGATTCTGTTTGACCCTTCATGTTTTGTTTCGTCAGCTCCAGAGGCCTGTGTGCCATGCCAGAGGGGTCCCATTCTGCTCTCCACCAGGGCCCAATGGGGGAAGGTAAGATCGGTGCAGTTATATTCTGTGTGACCTGTAATTACTGCCTATGAATTGACCAGTTTCATGACATGTAGTCTTTAATAAGTCTGGTTATTCCTCAAGGTATATCTGGTTACTCAGGACAGCGTGCTAACAATAACATAGAAGTACAGCAGAGGTGAATGGAAAAATGCTTGAAATGGAAGAATAGAGGAAATGTCGAGGCTTTGAGAGGCAGAGCTGAGAGAGCAAATGAACTTCCCTCCTACAGTCCAGACTGGCAGAGAGGCTCTTTGTGTGCCTGTGGAGCTCGTCCAAACTCCTTTCATACAGCTGAAACCCCCGAACACTCGCACATCAAACCAGAATATGTCAGAATCACACATGAGTTGATGTAGCCAGTGGTGCTGACCTTGTATGCTGGGGGCCACTCAAATTACATATTATTTTAGTGTTCATTATCTTGAGTCACAGAGCCACGGCATTGACACAGGGCCTCTTTGTATCTGTTTGCCTGCTCTGTCCCCCCCCTACCCTCCACGCCTCCTCTCTTCTCTACTGAACACATTTGGCACTGGGCTTCCACTTTGGCTGAAGAATACCAGTGTGTCAATGGTTCCCTTTTTCCTCTGCGCCTGTCTCTTTGGTTCAGCTTTGGCCAGAGGAGGCCTTTGGCTGGGGGAGACGTGTGCCGCCCTCCTGAAAATTTGTGTCTCTATTTCCTCAAAAGGCCACTCTGCACCAACTACACGTTCTCACAGCTCATTTCTCAGCTCAGATGTCCAGTGCGAAATCATCTTGGCATGACAGAACACCCACTTGCAGCTGAAACATTCTCAGACGAATGATATTTGGAGTTAAAGTGTGACTGCGCCTAGCTCCCCTGCTGCGTCTGGGTGGATGGTAATTAAGGGGCAGGGCTGCTGGTAATGCGTTATCTGTGCGAGGCGATGATTGGACGTGGTTAACAGGCAGGAGGAATGCACATGGTGAAAGGAAACCATCTTTTTGGTCAAGGTAAACAATAAAAAAAAAGTTGTGGTGAATAACCAGGTCCAAATCTTCTGAAAGTGTTTTGAAGTGAAAAGAAGCTGTAGCACCCTGTAATATCCAGACAAAATCAGCTTAAGGAAAATATTTCAGCTCTGCTCCCAGATGTATTTGTCAGCTGTTGAAAGGTTTTGTTGTCTTTCTGCACTTTGAATTCCCCTTCCAAGAAGAACTGGATGACAGGAACATACACAAGACACCCTCATAATTTCAACCTAAAGGTTCATTGCCATGGTGGTATGTGTTAAGCAGCATATTAAAAATCCTTATATAACACATGTGAAAGGTATCAGGTTAATATGTCTACCCGCCTGTCAATCCGACGACAGTGGCTTAGCAGATCTGAGGCAGCGTGAAGCATCTCTTTCAAAGATAAGAGTTTCCTCTGACCTACTTAACCCTCAGGCAGGAATGTAGCTGTGTGTGCAGAATGTACAGCTTTAAAGGGTTTTTTTGGGGGGCTCATCTCCATTCACCGCAGCTTTTCCAGACCAGTGGGCATAGGGTTGTGTAGATATATGATGGCAGGAATGGCCGTGTCTCAGAGTGAGCTTATCAGTGGACTGGGAACTCTTTCTCTGTTTAATTGTCCGTGGCGTTAATCACAGGGCGGCCTCAGGTGAGACTGCAGCAACTCCTGTTTTTTTCAAAGTCATGCACACTCCTCCTTATCGTGCACGTCAACAACATCTTACTTGTTTTGTGTGAGTTTAAATCATTATATAACACAGCCACATTCACTGTATTTCATTTCATTGTTTTGCTCAGACTCCCGTACTCCTCACAAAAGAATTTATTTCAATGTAAATGATTTTACAGCCTCGTACAATGACATTCCTCCTAAAGAGCTCTTCCGCCACATTACACACATTAGTTACAGGCTCCCTGCTCTGGGTTTCCTCTTGGACGGCCTCTTAGAAACTCATTTGAATCAATAAAACACTTTATCAGCTTCCTCCAATACACTTAACATTCAGCTGGTGTTTTGTAATCAGACACGCAGTGCGATGCGATATTTAAGTGACGCGGAAGAGGTGGCGGCAAACACAATAGCATAGCAGCTTAGTAATGTTAATTATATGTTATTGTAAAGGCTTATGTAATTTATGCTGGGTCTTGTAATTTATTCCAGCACGACAAAACATATCTGTACACAAAAGACAAGTAAGGAAGTGACAAAGCAAACTGTCAAATTCCTCATTTGACTGCTGTGTACAGTAAGTGTTGGTGAGGCCTAAACTAGAGGATAAACAGCACCACGCCCTTTTATAACACTTCATGTAATCAACAGCTTAATGTGAAGTAAGGGAAGTTCCTCCCTGAACTTCTCCCCTCCACACTTCACACAGCTGTTCTGCCACCAGCCTGTGTGGACTCGGCAGAGAGGCGCTAAGAGGACATCTCTTTGGTTGTAGACTATCAAACTGGTGGAGAACTTTACAATGGACTCACACCTCCAGGGCCCAGATGGTGTGTGATGTCCAGAGGAAATGCAGAGTTTTGAATAGATCCAAAGTTGCCTGTGTGATAGGTCCTGAAGGGCTCTTGAAGGGGGGGCTTGTTAGTGGAGGAGTTTCTTAAGTGGATCATCACATGCCTATGCACTGAGGTTTGCTGGCACAGCTGGATCCTTTAAGAGCCATGGTCGAGCACAGCAGAGGTTCACAGGATTAAATTTGAGCTGTTTTGGGGGGAGTTTTGTCCTATTTACTTTGAGCATCATGCCTCTTCAGTCTCATTCTCCAAGTGATTTCATCCTTTCCTCCATCCTGTATTTTGCTGTAGTAACATCTTTTACAATCATGGTTGTGCAAGGTTTACACAAGCATTTGAAGAAACTAAAACATCTAACAAAAGAAATGTGATGTTTAACTATGCTCAGTAAATATGTGAAATTTGTAGACTACACAAAGCACAGTTAGTTTCACTTTTAAACTCCAGAATTCCCCCAAAACGTCCCAGCGTAATGGTTTGACCTTGGCTGTTGGTGAGGAATGCAGGTTTGGTTTGTGTGTGTGTACTCAGCCTCTGTTGTCTGCTGCAGTTTATTTACCGACCTTCAGGCTAATTATTAACATGGCATTAAAAAGCTTCTTGTGAGGCCAAACACAGGTATAAATCAAACTATGCTGTACGTATGAAGGACTTTTTTGAAGTAGAAAATCCTTGAAGTGACCTAAATTCTTTCCTCCATCCAGGGATAAGAAATCAATCCAGGCCATCAGTTTCAGTGTCTAATCTCCAGTGTTCTGACTCATGCTGTTTGATAATGGTCTCTGAACACTCGGGGGCTTAATCCCTGGAGGCACCCTTTATGCTTGTGCCTCCTGGCCTCCTGAGGGGCAGCCATTCAACGTTGCCAGGTGGGGAGGAGTTTTTCCCAAGGGGATCAGTGCCATACTACCTCCTCCCCGTCTCCCAACAGTCACCGGGGGAGGAGTTGAGTACCAGAGGTTGTGGATGGGTGTTGAAGATGGAAATTCAAAGTGGATCTTGAGGGGCGGAAGGGCTTTATTAAGATGTGCTGCAAAACATGAGTCTTTCTTTATCCCCCAAAGGAAACAGGGTCACACACTCTGAAAGAGTTAGCAGATTAGCCATCAACTCAAGTTCAAGGTTTGAAGTTGTTTTTTTTTGTTTTTTTTTCTTCCTTGTGTGTGTGAACATACTAATCAACCAATTAGGAACAAGGATTTTCCACCTTGTTACATGCTTTGATGCGGGAGGTATAAGTTCTCTTTATGACCAAGAAAAACATGTGGAAACACAGCAAGAATGTGCTTTGAGCATGTTTTTTCACAAGGAAGATAAAGCCATGTCGCAAGAAATGTTGTATTACTGAGGGGAATTAAGTTATAGATGCATCACAAGTTACCAGCACTTGTTAAAAAGGGTCTTGTCCTAAGGGGAGTGAAGTAATGTATGAAGCTGCGAGAACAGTGCCAGGTACCCTCTCACAGTCTTACTCAGTCATTGCTCATGCAGTTGCAGGTATAGTTTGAACTGGTGTTCAGAGAAATATCACAACGTGGCCTAAGATGTGATTCATTGTACGTTGGGTTCAAATTTATCACCGTTTGATACATGAGTCAGTGTGAATCAAGCAGGAGTGGCTGTGTGAAGGGTTACTAACAGATCAGGTAAGGGCTTGTTCTTTTGAGTGGGATGTTTTGTCTGCGGTGACGTCACTCTTACTCTTACTGTTGGTTTTTATATATTTAGTAAAATTAAAAAGACTGACATAAAGACATACTTGCCTCAGGCAGCAAACTATTTAGAGGACTGGCCTTTTTTCCGCAGAACCTCTGTTATCTGCGATCAGTTTTCCAGTAGAGATAGAAAGTAAGCCATTTTCTGATGCTAAGAGCTCAGTCAGCTTTAGAATAAGCATTTGCATGACGGACATAGATACAGGCTATGTTGTTCCTGTTTCTTTGCCCCTGATTTGGTTAGAAAACAAAAGGCCACAAGGCAGACAGAATAGCACAGGAGGAACTTCAGCACAAACTCTGAGTTATATTTCGGTTTCATAGGCAAATTCAGAACTAAGTTCTCCTGGAATAATCGTAAAGGTGTGTCTCTGTCGTAGACAGCTTCTCTTTATCTGTGTAGTGCACACTCATCATTCCTCATATTGAAAGTCTTGTCACAGGAGCTCGAGGGAGGAGGAAGATGATGCTTTAAATCATCTAGGACTTTAACACCATGGTCTTGCTTCTTGCTTTGGTGGACGAATCTGGTTACTGCTGTCTTTTAAGGTAATAATAAGTGCTTTTATCAATATTCTTACTCTATTAAAAATAGTTTAAACATATGATCAGTTCAGCTTGACAGAGGTTATTATTATCTGTTGGTTATGCATGTCAACTTGTCCATCGTGCACCATTATTTCTCAACGTTGTTATTACCCTTGTTTGTTTCCTAATCTCCTGAGTCAAGTAGACCTTATGTGTTATGCAATGTACTGTATACAAAGATCTTTTTACTGTCTTCCTGTCATCATGGCATAACAGAAGTTGGTTAATGTATACGGGGCAGTTTTAGTTAGATAGATACATAGATAGATAGATTTAGACGTCGGAGAAAAGTATACTAGAGCATGTCCTGAGTAGAATTTGCATGGAGGCTGGTTTGCATGAACTCATGTGAAATGCAAGTCACAGGGTTTTGCAATCAGCAACTAACGTCATAGCTGCGTGCTGTAGCTTATCATATTCTCAAAGAAGTTGGTAATGTTTAGTTAGAAAGCATGCCAAGATTCTTTTTACGCAAGCGCGAGAATATTCTTTTATAAAGGAATGCTTTGTGTGCCGTACACCAACAACTTCAGAGAGACACAGACACAGATCATCTCTGTTGTACATGTGTCTGTAGCCTTTTTAGAAAGGTTAATAACCAGGTGTTTGGGTATTCATTCCAGTGTATTCATCTCCTGCACCACCTTATTAGGCACCGCCTGTCATTCATATAACCATGATGTCAGAGGCGGACAAGTTTATGAACTGTCTGCACTGTTAACAGCATGATAAGCATGATAACCGAAATAGAAACAAGTGTAGACTTCACATTATTAGTTCTAGACTGATTAGTCATCGAGCCCCTCGGTGAGTGAATGTCCTGTCTGCTTTAAACACTGAAACAGACTGAGGCATTTACCCTAAATCACGTATCACGTGTCTGACATTTCTTTATCATTCATACCCCTCACACTCACAGGTTTAATCATAAAAAAAAAAAAATCTTATTTGACTTTTTCTTAACCTCCAAAATCACTTGTACAACTATTTGGTTACAGGTTGTATTAGAGTCTGCCAGCACTGCATTAAAGTGAACCACTGTCCAGGGGATTTGGATTCAGGGAAGTAACAAAAGAAAAGAGGAAGGTCATGCCTGTAGCATTAACACACCTTTGTCTGTAAATGTTAACCTCGGCTTAACAGCCAGGAAACTGGAATTCAAAGAATTACAATGAGGGGTTTGGGAGGTTTTTTTTTCTGAAATTCCAGCCATTTTTCTTTTAGCAACATTAGTAATCTGTTCACACACAAGCAGTCTTACTGTTGACTTTGTAGAAAAACTGCAGTGAGTTATTGAGGTTGTCTGAAAAGTAGTCCAAATACTATACTATCTCTCTCTCTCTCTCTCTCTCTCTCTCTCTCCCTCCCTCTCCCTCTGTGACTTGGTTAATGGTTATGTCTGTGACTTAACAACTGTACTGACGCAGTGCTGAAACAAAGGAGAGTGCTGTGTTTTGTTGAGGTAGTATACTGAAATTGTGGTGTGTGAATGTGAAAATCCATGGCTTGGCTGAAATGGAAATTTGGTTGGGGACCATATACTTAGATGAGGAACCATACACTGTGTAGGTTATGATTTAACAGGTCTGTCCACTGAGCTGCTGAGAAAGAAGTGGCGGAGATTTTTTTATTTCTGAGTAGATACAAATATACTGCTTTCAAATTGTAGATATAAAGCAGTTATTCCCTCACAACTGACCTGTATACCAATTTGAAGTATTTGCAAATAAATACACAGCTGAATCTGACTTTTACTTACATGTCTATAAAGCTTTAAATCTTTAAAGAACAGTTGTCAGTTATATGAACAGTAATTTAACGCTGACAGGTGAAGTGAGCCTTCAAAAGTGTAAGTTTGTGTGCAGATAATATATATGTAGCTTTTTCTGCAGAAAACAGATGGTTTAGACTAGTGCGCGCTGCTCACTGCCACTCCTGTTATGGTGGTTTCTTTTTATAGACCTTTCACTGCAGGAATTGCCAAAACATCATTGGCATTTGGGCTTTAAAGGATGAATTCCAAGCACTATTTTTCCTACTAATAAAGTTAATGGTAACAAATTTGCCCTTTAAGCAGTCAGAAAGCTGTGCTTATCTTTGATCAGTCTCTGTTGCTCACGGGAAAAGTGCTTGAATGTGACAAGGCGTTTAGTTTAGCACAGCATATTAATTTTTCCATTGTTAACCAGTGGCAGTGGCTGTTACCACAGTAGGGTCCTCAACAATTATGCCACCCACAGGCAAACAAACCATGACACAGCTGACACAAAGTAAGACAATGGTAAGCCAAAAAAAAATACAGCCTAACTGTGCTCTCTTTAAGTGAAAACTTAAAGGCTAAATTTGATACCAGACACTTTACAGTCCTCCACATCTGAGCATGGTGGCACAGCAATGGGCATGGCTCCGCCACTCCGAGATCCCTCAGAGATTAGTTATAAATGTTTGCAGATGCCGAAGAGACTCTGTGGCACCAAGCACTCTACTTTCACACTCACTCTATGGTTATAGTTGCTTATTATTCAGTATATTGAGAAACCATCAGAGCTGGGGAAGAACAATGACATAGATGCATCAACGAAGTAGAGAGATCACGAGTCGTCTTGAGTGACGGGTGGAGTGGAAACACTTTGCACCACATCGCACGGGACCAGGCGCTCAGCTTATCTCAGACCTGCGTGATGACCAGGTCATTTGCATTCCTCTGCACGGCCTGTTTGAAAAAAACGTCAGCGAGTGGTCCATCAGCACTGTTTTCCCCTACCGAAACATGTGGTGTGTGTGGTATCAGCCACAGATAATGACTCAGTATCTGAAGTGGTCAATCAAAGCTCTGGTAGGAGCTGAGTTGGAGTCAAGTGCGTCCTCAAGTCTTCAGATAGTATTCCCACGCTACCACTGTCTACTTTTAAGTACAGCTCCGACTTGTCTTGTTTTGGCACTCAGGATGTGCGTCAGGAGATATAGGTTATGCTGCTGAGTGATTATGCATTAACTAGGAGAGTGTGGAAACTGTGCAAACATGGCGTTTATTTGTGCTGTTCCTCCCCCCTCCCTTAAACTTGGCATTGAGTGCAGTCTGCAGCACAGCAGCTTTATTACAGAAGGATGTTGGGTGTGAGGAAGAGAAGGAAGGAGGAAGCGGGTTTCACATACCAGACACACCAAATGTCAAAACCAAATGTAAAGGCAGAAGCGGCAAAGGAAGCGGACGCCTTGTTCTAATTCGTAGTGGTGTAGTGAGTGTAATAGCTCACCGCTACACTCCCCTTACACCATCAACCCTGTGATTTGTCAAGGAGCGTAAACAGAGTTTTCTCTGGTGGTCAGCTCCTGCTTGCCAGCTCATCTGTTTCTCCCACTGAGGTTTTGCATGGGAACTGTGTTGTTGGGGGATAGCTTGGTGTGGATTGTGTAGCAAGTTGTGCAGCGTGAACGAGGCTCTCATGAGCTCAGTACTGACTCACGGAAAGTTTCAAGATGCCAGAAGGTGTGTGTGTGTGCGTCTGTGTGTGTGCGTGTGCGTGTGTTTGTGTGTGTGTGAATAAACTGAAAGGCGGTTTGATTCTTCTTGTGGAGCCCCATCCAGCTGCATGTCACACTTATTTCAAGTCTTCATAAATCACTAACTTTGAGCACTTCCCATGCTCTTATGTGAAATATTTACCCCGTTTAACATCCAAGTAGAGCCATAAAAGTATGTTCTTTATAAAACTGAATGTGGGAGATGAGTCAAGTCAGTGAATACGGATGTCGATAGTGAATGAGTTTGGTTGCAGCCTCGAAATATAGTTTTCCATACCACATCAGGTTCATGATGTTCAGTTGTGGGCTGCTGCCCAATGATGCGCATCTAATGACGAACATATTTGGGTCACAGGCTTGTCAAAACTGGTGAAAGAGAGCGAATTTCAGGCTCATGACATAAGCTCCATCTGTGGGCTATCAACACCAAATTATGCTCTCCATCGCTACTTGGCAATATCACTTACTTGAGTCATTCTGCTTAATGGTGGTTTGTGCCTCATAGAGTCAATTACACAACAAAGCTTCATTTCTTTAGCTGGGCAAAAACAGTTTTGACCCCTTTGCCCTACGAATATTAAAGGAAATGGAGCTGCACGGTGGGCACTCAGTGCTCCATTCTCACACACCACCATGACTTCATATATTTAGGAAACGCTTATGAGGAAAATTTCCCCATTTGTCCAGGAAGGATGTGAAACTGAATATGGATTCCATTTCTCTTAAATTCAAACGTGGCTCAATAAAGACAAGACATATAAACAAACCTCCTGGTCCCCTTCCCCGTTTTTTCTTTTTTTCTTCTCATCTGTTTCCCCCCTCTATGTTTTTCCAAGGTTCAGCCTTTAACCGTCAGGAGAACAAGAGGAAATGGCTGGGTTTTCCACAGAATATGTAGTGTTTTAATTTAGGCCATGTCAGTAGTGATTTGAGAGAGGCCTTTTACTGTAAACCACACCTCTGTGTAGAAACAGTGCTGAGCTGTTTTTTATTGATTTCTGGACCGTAGTCTGTTCAGCATCACTAGAATTATATTTATCTTAAGTTGTCGCTAGATGTGTTTTAAAGTAGTCGTAGCTTTGCTGTTATGGCGAGAGAAGTCATCAACACTACTTGAAAGTGCATCTGGTTTGTAACAGCGTTATATAACTACTAACTGTTAACAACAGGGACAATAAAATGCCTACAACACCGTGCCAACTAAGATGAAGTGTAAAAATAAACATCTAATAGTTTTTCTGAACACTCAGTGTGTCGTTATACTCTGTTAAGCTAAACTGCAGCTGCACATTCACCAGTAAGACTCCTTACAGCTTGGCGGCGTATATGCAGATGTGGAAATATGATTCATTACAATGGCGCAAAATAGCAGGCATAATGAGTTTCCTACAATAAAGTATAAAACTGAAACCAATCCCTTAAAATAACTGTTGTTTTAAAGTGACACTCAAACTAAAAATGTTTTTTTAAATATGAAACACTCCTTTTAGGGTGGTCTTAATAAGTTTTGTATTTTGGAGTGACTCTTTAAAGATGTCAAAGCTGTTCTACTGTCTCATTTCTGACACCTACCTTTTGTCTGTGTTCCTCTCACCTGTCCCAGAATCTCCTCAGCTGTCCTCGCCCCTCTCCACCAGCGAACATGACCAGCCAAATGTTGACTCGGGTCCAGACTGTTACAGTCGGCTATGTGTGGACCCACTGGATGGAGAGGGTGAACGTCCAGTGAGCCTGGTTTCCACCCTGTCCTCTGGTTCATCCCGTGATAGTCGCAGCCTCTTTGGTAGCACCGTAGCCCTTCCTTCCTCCACCACCCCACCCATACAGAGCGAGGAGGACATAGACTTGGAGCTGAGCCCAGCTGGAAGCACCGGAGAGCAGGCAGGGGACCAGAGTCCCACCCTCACAAGCTCCAAGGGCCGCTGGCAGGAACGGCTGGAGCCCAGGGTGATCAGCAACCAGTGGAACAACAACGCCACCTCCAACAGGAAGGCTAGTGAAATCTCTCACATCCCAGCCTCGCCTGTCATCACAGACGCCATGGCGCCCAACCCAAAGTTGACCTACGTGGACCGCGTTGTCATGGAGATCATTGAGACGGAGCGCCTGTACGTCAGGGACCTGCGCAGCATTGTGGAGGTGATTGGATGTCAGGGTTATGCTGACTGTTCTCAAATTGAATTTTCCGTTACAGTTAGTATTTTTCACTTGCAGCCAAGTATTCACCGTGAGCCAACTATTTGATATTATATAGAGAGTAAATCAACAGTATTCTGTGTATTTAAAGCACATGTTAAACTTGGATTAATATACCGCTATGACTTCATGTCTGTAGAACTCTTTGGAGGTGATTTACTGAATTCGGCCAGCCAGGAGCCAAAAAAAGGGGGATTGGATTGGCTGCAAATAACGTCTACTGTGCTCCAAGCAGCTGTTTGTGGGCATAAATGAATCTGTTACTTGTATAACATTCAGTGGATTTTTCTTTGTCTTCTCATTACCGGGATCCATTCTGATTTCCTGCTTTCTAAACAAAATTGGTCAGTTGGCAAAAATGCATACCTGACATCTGGCGATTGTGTGCTTTGTTTATAGATTGTAGTGTTGTATATAAACAGTTCTGTATATTTACAGTGCAGTGAAAGTTTACAGCCCCTCTCCTGGGATTATGGACATATCTGGAGTTCAAACACACAATCCAAACTGGGACACGGTGCAGGTTATTCATGGCCGAAATCTTGAGCTTTGTGATCTTCCTTGAAGATGGTAGAAACCTCATCTCAGAGATGTGAAGCATGGAAAATGGGGCAGCGATGATTTTACCACTCGACAAACCACTTACATCTTATCACATCTTTTACCTTTTGTAGTCTGGAAACAACTTCCAGACCAAGAAACCTCCGTGGCCCCTCAATCTTAGTTCTTGTATAGAAACAGAAGCGCTCTGCTGTCAAACAATCCCCCACTGCACTGTTGGTAATGTCTTTAACACGTGAGGCATTTCTGAGACCGACTAGCAATAAACCAGCGAGCACCTCTCCTCACCTTATCTCCCGACTGTGTTGCTGTGTTGGCGTCTGGCAGTTGCAGTAGGAGGGAGCCCATCTCTCATCGCAGCTTGAGTAACGACTTGCTCCTGACAAACATTTCCAGGACTTCTAACTATTTCATTTGACAGGAGCTGCAGCCCAGCCTGGTCTGGCCACGGTTGCACAGGCCCTGCAGCAAGCTCCATCCTAGCCTGAGCTCTCAGGGCCTCCCAGCCAACACAAACACCTCCATCTTTGCGCCAACTGAAGGAATAACACAGATGAAAGGAGGCCAATTATTTTTTCCATAGGCTACAGTCTGGGAACCCAGTCTAGCACAGATGTAACCTCTATCTTTTTTATTACAGTATGACTTCCATCAAATTGATTCCACGCAGCTGATTTTAATTTCACGCCAAGCCTCTAATCTGACAGAGATGTGAGAAACTCTTCCTTCATTTCGGCATTGTTTCTTCAGCAAACTAATCCAAAGCATCCACTTGATATTAGCACCGAACTCACAAGCAGCTGTTGAAGCTAAGTCCACTCCAATCCTTTAGATCTATTCTGTCACTCGCTCATGAATTTCACTCTTTAGCTCTCAGTCAATGAAATCAAAGTTTTGAGAACAGCTGTCTGACCCAGCTGGTCTCACATGTCTAAATACACAACACCTGACCTGAACACACCCAGAATAATCATACTCAACATTGTTGAAACAAGAATGTGGTCAGTGCTCACGGGATTCAGAAAGACCCGGTTGAAACATATTCCTCAGTATCATTCTTGTTTAACACTTTTTGACTTGACCCAATAAGAGTATTACAAGCACAACACAGCTGCCCTTTCTTTAGAGCACAGCTTGTGGCACTATAAACCAGGAGGCTACATGCATAGCATGCGATCTCTGACACTATGCGAAAGGTCACGTGTTTATGCTGTTAACACCAGTGGTGACTTTTTCTATAGGAGACTATGAGACGCCCTGCTGACTGCAAGTCAGCATTGCTCTCACAGCACTGGAATTCTCCATCCATGACCGGCTGCAGCGCCGTAGAGCAATGTGATGACTCTACTCTTAATCTGGGCTGCCCGGAAGGCCTGTGACTGTGTTTGTATTTGCACCACATCATCTTTGTGTGTGTACATACTATTTACTGGTATCTTCTTTATATAGTCGCTTGTGTTTGTCTCTTGTCAACTTACTCCTCCACTTGTTTGGAGTTGTTTGTATGCCACATGAGCGTGCAATTGGCGAAGAAGGAGGGGCAATCATCCAGATGTTGGCATAGTTTTAGATATTTTTATCTACTTCTGAATACTCCTGGGGTCCGTGGGGATCCGGGTCCTTGGAGTGGAACAGGCTGTGCTGATGTTTAAGGTCTGGGTACACTAAGACCTCTCTTCCAGACAGTCACACTGACTTCATTGGAACAAATCCTTAAAAGGATTCGTTAAAGAACACATAATGGAGAGTGAATTACTGTACTGATCCGGCTTTATTTGAAGCCTTGAAGTCGTGATGCAACACTTTTTTATTTACAGTTTATGCACAGTAGACCACAGTATGACCGCAGTCTGTGGTCAAACCAAATCTGTTATGAAAACTGTGCACATCATAGAGCATATTAAGGGGACATGCATTTTTTTGTTTTTCTATATACATGCTCCCTCTACTGGTAAGAATTAGGCAGTGTCTGTATGACACTTCACTTAATATGTCACCTAATGTTGACGTGACATTTTATAACTTCATCTTTTATGTATATATTATTTTATGTGTTTTATTTCAGAATGAATAAAATATATCTCAGCTTAGTTAACCCATACTATATAATTACACCAACAAATACATTTATACCGCAATTGTGCTGCTATACAAGCTGCAATCTGTCCATACTGTTAAAACCATATATTTTATACTGTGTATATACTCTATATTTATATCTGCACTATTATTTATATATTCTTATACATATGTACATACTCTGCACTCTACTGCCTTTTTGCACTTTGCACTGGTTAGATGCCAAACTGTATTTCGTTGTCTCAGTAGTTGTACTGTGCAATGACAAGAAAGTTGAATCTAATCTATGTATATATCGATCTCTGCTGTTTTCCAGGACTACTTGGCTCACATTATCGATATGAGTAACCTTCCCATACGGCCAGAACAAGTGTGTGCGCTGTTTGGAAACATAGAGGACATCTATGAGTTCAACAGGTGGGTCCAAGCCAGAAATACAAACACAATGAGAAGTACAATTCAATTTTTAAGTTTTACTAAATATGGCACACAGCAATCAAAACTACAAGGTAATCACTGAGAATACACTAATTAGTGTCTTTGTGTTTCCATAATAAGGTAATATAATATTCTATCAATAGTAAGATATTAGAAGAATGAGGATTGCTAAGAAGACACAATGCTTGGCTACTGTTATTTCACTCACTGCTGACATTTCAGACATGAAACAGATGAATGAGGCACAAACTTTTGCAAATATCTGTAAACTGGGGAAATGGTTGCGCAGCCAGCTTTACGTTTAATCATCTTATGTCAGCAAGTGGTCATTGCTGACCACGCCGCTTGCCAAAACACACATTAACATTCCTCTCCCCTCTCACAGCGAGGAGCCTCCCCACTAATGCCAAGGCTATTGTACAGCTCTGAACCACAAATAGGGTTGATTTGATTCTTATTGCTTTCTAAGAAATTCTAACCAGCTGTACAAAGGAGATTTTTTTTGACAGATTTTGGATCCAAAGAGGCCGTGTGTTGCCCTTTTTCTTTTCTTCTTGTCAGATTGCTGTGGGAGGTTGTGTTTTCTTTAAGTTAGCCATCAAAATAGTGATATTTTCTTTTATTGTAGTATTGTTTAGGTGGAGAAATTCTTGTGTCAGCCCATGAACAGGTGCCACATGTTAACTATGGTATGTAGTGCAACAGAGTGGGTGGCGGGAGGCCATTCAAGGGAAACTAGATTTATGTTGCAAGACAGATTAGTCTTTTTCATAGTGCCTCTTTGGGGGCATTTAATAAAAAGTTTATTCACCATTAAAGGATCACACTTGCACTGTACAATATGTACAGTCGATGTGTTGATAACAGCCGACTCAAGCTCTCAGTAATCTTGCGTCAATAACTCACATTTGACATGAACAATAATTGATTATTTGATCATGAATCTTTCTTCTGTCCATTCATTTGTATTTCTTTGTGACACTTAAACCTGTTCCAACCTTAAACATTGTTGACAAAGCAATCACGCAGTATGAACTAATACTGACAGACTGATTTTCTCATTGTACCACGAACATGTTGACACGGTTTCATTGAAGCCGCATTCATCTTTGATCTAAGTTGTGGAATGCTGTGTGACTAATTGTGTGTGTTGAGTTAACTGAACAGCTCTTGTGCAGATTGCTGTGGTGATTGGTGATGTTTATGTTTTTTTGTACAGTTGTGTGTTTCCACATTCACCGTCCCTTCATGTCCTCCTCCTTCAGTCATGCACATTTTATGGAAGTGATGTCACACCCGTGTGAAGCATTAAAATACCGCACAGCTCTCAGGTTTTGTTTTCCCAAGCTCTGAATAAAGCTTGTTTTTGATGGACTGCGGTTATGGAGAATTCCAAGATGAATGCATGTTCTTTCACGCTCAATCTAAACATGCAACAAAGTTTATGTTTAATGAAGAGTCAGTGCATGCTGCCCTCTAGTGGCAATATTTCTTAACAAGGGTCACCTGTAATCCAAGGCAGAAAAGGTATTAATATTGATTTACTGAACTTTGCACTCATCATTATTATTTTATTCAGTTTACTTCTGTTTGTGTATTCTTCCCGCAACAAATTAATCAGATTAGTATGTCCATTAATGCTCAACTTCCTCTCTGTTGTTGATTTCTGCATTTCAGTGAACTGCTGCAGTCCTTAGACATGTGTGAGAACGACCCCGTGGCCATCGCTCGATGTTTTGTAGATAAGGTGAGGTGAACAGTCATGCGTGATTTACAGTGTTATCCTCAAGAAAATAAATACTAGTGATGTGTTTGTCTGACTTGTGTTTCCTCAGAGTGACTACTTTGAAATATACACTCAGTATTGCACCAACTATCCCAAGTAAGTAGCCAGAATTTTTTTTTTCATTTTATTTACATGTTTGTTAGTGATACCATATGTAGAGTCAAATTTGACGTGATTAATATCATTTTCTGCTGTCCTTCAGCTCAGTGGCAGCACTCACCGACTGCATGAGGAGTAAAACCTTGGCCAAGTTCTTCAGGGATCGGCAGGCAGCCCTGAAGCGCTCCCTCCCTTTGGGCTCGTACCTGCTAAAGCCTGTCCAAAGGATTCTGAAATATCACTTGCTGCTTCAGGTACGCAATGTTCCCAGTGGTCATTTTGTTTCCACACAGGTCTTCTTAACCATACAGACTGCAGGCTGCAGGTGAAGCAATGTCACTTTGTAAGTGATCTTCTCTTTTCTGGTTGAATTTAAATGTACTTTAATTAATTATTAATGGCATACAGGCTAAACCATATTTAGCATTTTACAAGGTAAAAGTAACAACAACAGTAAAATCACACAACAAGACACACACACACATCTTACTTGGAACAGAAGTTTGACAGAAGTTCTCTTTTAAAGGAAATTGCAAAGCACTTTGACCAAGATGAAGAGGGCTATGAGGTTGTTCAGGAGGCCATACACACCATGACCGGGGTGGCGTGGTACATTAACGATATGAAGAGGAAACACGAACATGCTGTCAGAGTGCAGGTGAGATGGAAGTACCACGCATGCATGGCAACATCTTTGATAAGATGTGTTTATGTCATTTCCGTGCAGTGCTTAAATACACTATAGCACTGACTCAATGTGTATTTTCCCCCTCTTTCTTACAACTTCTGACTTTCTCACTAATATCTGTTGTTCATATCCTGCTGTACCTCGTTCTGCTCTTCTGAAGGACCCAAAGTCATTTCTCTAATCGATCTATTCGACATATTTGATTTTCTCCACATGGCAGCTCTCTGTGACTTCCATCTCTTGCAAAAATATGTATTTTAAACTTCAAAATCCATGACAAATCCATGAACCTTCACAATTTGGTATTGACTCTTGCGCCTTTTCTCAACTCTAGTTGAGTGTCAAAGCGTTTTAATGATTTCCTTGGTCTGAGTCATTGACCAAAAGTTCACCTCCCTGGTTTTCTTTGTACGTGTTGTGTTTTATAAGAGTTACAAGGAAAAGTGGACACTTGGCTGCCATTTATTTATTTTTTCATGCTGAAGGAACACGATTGAGTGTGTATGCGGGGGTTTGTGCTTTCATGTGCATCCGCAGGAGATACAGTCTCTTCTGATCAACTGGAAGGGCCCTGACCTGACCACCTATGGAGAGCTGGTGCTGGAGGGCACTTTTCATGTCCTGCGGGCGAAGAACACCCGTACACTCTTCCTCTTCGAAAGGATGCTCCTCATTACCAAGAAAAGAGGGGAACACTATGTCTACAAGATCCACATCTCAGTATGGTTTTTGACATTTTTTCATTAATTAGTGATTTAATAGTTTTTTAAAAAAAGTGTCTGTGAGGGGAATAATGATATCGGTGTACATCAGAAAACTGAATAAAATCATATTTTGTGTTCCACAATATGTATTTTTGATAAAGTAGCATATTAACGAACTGAATCGGGTGAAGCATTATCTATATAACTACATTCATTGTGGCTGCAGTGCTCCACCCTGATGCTACTTGACAGTGCCAAAGATCCCCTGCTCTTCAGTGTCATCCATTTCAAGCATCCCAAGCAACCCCATACAGTGCAGGTAATTGAGAACACAGTCAACCTTTTTAACACATATTATCATTTCAGTATCAAATCAAACACCTTCTGTGGCCTGACTAAAACACATTTTAATGAGGCTCATTTTTGTACTCTTCATGTCTTTATAGCTTTTTAGATAATTGAAGAAAATACGAGAGTTGATGCTTGTGTTTTTTTTTTTCTTTCTTCATTTTCTGTGGCTTTCACTGTAGTCTCTATTCTGTGTGTGTTTGTATCTGCTGTATCTTTATTAACACCGATGACACTCCATAAATGACAAGTGCTTGTTGTTCCAGGCCAAGTCAGTGGAAGAGAAGCGTCTCTGGGCCCATCACATTAAGAGGCTCATTCTTGAGAATCACAACACCATCGTCCCACAGAAGGTAAACAACACTGTCCTTCACTTCAATCTCCCCAGCTATGTAAGAATTGTATTTAAAAAAAAAAAAAACACTGTTTCTTTTTCTCTTTCAAGACAAAAGAAGCCATCATGGACAATTCAAACCGTAAGTGTCATGAATAGAGTAACATTTGTTATGACAGGACCAATTCAGCTGTTTCCACAGCAACAAAAGATTCTGCTTACACACAGCACAGTGGAAAATAAGGATTGCTGTTTAATTTACCAGGAAGGTGTAGCCCATAATCCATCTATCTATGTGGAGAAAATTGTTTTTGTAATTACGGCTCAGTGTAATGATGGATCCTTCCGCTGCTGCTCAGATCCAGGGAAGTACCACTATAGTCCAGAGAGGTTGAAGAGAGAGTCCTACCAAGCCGACGACTTCCATCTTGGAGGGAGAAATGGGAGAAGGAGATCAGGTTAAAGACCCCTACTCCATCTGTCTATTTGTTTTATTTTTTTATATATATATACACACTGCTGATTGTCACTTATATAATTTATCTTTTTCAATTTCTCTGTTTTTTAGAGCCAGCAAAACAAATCATAAGGAGCACAAAAGGTTGGTACTATGTAGGTTTCTGTTTAGATAACTGTTCAGTAAGGCTCTGGCAGCCCAAAGGAAAGATTCATTAACAGTCTGATCCACATTCTGGGGTGCCGTGGCCCAGTAGCCCCCCCACCAAGGTTATTTTGTGTCTGCCGAATACGAGCTGTCCACATCTCCATGGCACTTCTGCTTTGTTCTCCCTCAGACACCTGGAAAACGGATCAAAAAACACACGCTCCCACTCCACTGGCCTCACTCATAATGAAGTTAATTATATGCCACACTGGTCGGAGGCTTTGTCATACACAAGCTCTTTTCAATAGTCAAATTCAGCCTTCCCTTCAGATCTGCGTGTCTTCCTGCTCTCATCTATTCTAATTGGCCATTATGAAAGAGAAAACCGCTGTATTCTTGTCCCTACTTCTCCTTTGCTCCCAGCCTAGATCAATTTTTGGAACCAATGTAATGAAGAAGCAATTTTCATGTCAACCCTTCCCATCTTGGTGAGTGAGTAGGTCATCACATCCTGGCTAATTGCATCATGTCCCGTTTGAGCTTCAGAGAGGAAGATGTTTCTAATTGGTATTTATCTAATAACAAGGCCTCCCTTAAGTCTGGGCCAGACTAACTACTGCCTCACTCAGTGTCTGCTTGTGGAGGCAAAGACTGTGTCCTGACCATAACTGTACAATATGTATGTGGTATTCAGGTTATTCTGTCATATATTATTTGACTTGAGCATGTTTTTTTTTCAGACTTATTGACATTGTCATTTGTTTCTCTCTCTTCCTCTTCTTTATCTTTGTTCTCCGTGCAGCTGTTTTAAAGGTAAGCATCTGAAATCTAAAAAACAAAACAAAACATAGTCATTTATTAAACCTTGATCAGCTTCAGTCATATCAAAGCAGTTTTTTAGGTCAGTGTGCAGTGGTGAGATATGGTTTACCCCGTTTTGACTCAGCAGTTCAAAGTTTTCTATTATAATTGACAAATAACTCAAACCAAAAATGAAAATATGCAAACCTAATCTTCACAAAACATACTCTGACTTACCCTGGATTACAAAAATCATATCTCACCCAAAGCTAGGGCAGCTTTATGATGTTTCCATCCCATTTACAGCCTTGCAATCACAACATGGCTCTAGCACTGGCCTTGCAATAACAAACCACATGTCTATGACTTCACGCTACAGCATGCAGACAGTGAGGGTGCACTGCTGGGGGAGAGGTGCTCCCTTCAGACAGCCACTAGTGTCAGTACACTGACCTCCAGTCTAGGTGAGCCCCAGGCTGAGAGGCCATGTGTGGAGGACCTAACTCCCAGAAGAGACTCTCTGGAGCAGCTAAGTCCTACTGACAGTGACCCGAAACTGGGCTCTTCACCCAGTGAGGGGGGGCTGGAGCTGGAGGAGGCAAAGGATGATGAGGAGGGGGAGAGTTACAAGGAAGATATACTGATGGGAGAAGACCAGGTAGCCGACTTTGCCAGCTCAGTGCTGGCAGCCATCTCCTGCTGGCACTATAAAGCCAGGGCTTTGCTTTCTACTCATTTCACAACGGTGAGGGTTTCTGCCACCCACGGGTTTCCCATTTCCTGCTCTATTCCTCTGGCTTACCAGTACTCTCTGCCACTCTTTCTCCCATGCTGGCTCTTGTCTTTTGCCCTGTTTTTTTTTTTGTTTTTTCCATAAACAGAACCAACTAACACCTGCTACCACGTGCACTGCATATGTTGAATGCCTCAGGTTAAATTCCTGCTATCAATGTGCATGGACTGAAACCGCTAACAATGAACTCTAAAACGTACGAGTGAAACTCGTCAAAATTGGTGCATGTCTCTGTTTGCATTGTTTTGTTTTGAAGTTGAAGGTCATCCCACCATGCATGCATGCATGTTCTCCTCTAATTGTATGTTTTCCCCAGCTGTGTCATTCCAGTATGCTGTGTTTAATAATTGTGTTTTTGGGACATGATTGATGTTGAAGCTTGCACTGTTTAAAACCATGCCTGCATTAGCATTGAAGCAGTAGCTTAATGCGTTCAGTTAAATGTTGTTTGACTTCAAAGGTTAATGTAGCCATCTAATGAAATTCAATATAATAACAAGAGCTTTACTCTTTGATAATCATATTTCCCCTCTGAATTTACATAACCAGAATGTCTTTGCTGAGGTTAATTGTTATAGCAGAAATGTTTTTGAATATGAATCAATACTTGTCTTTTGGAAGACTTTTATTATCACATTTTGCACAGTTTGCCTGCTGTAACAGATTTCACAGTGTGCTTCTCTAGAATGATTTATGACACAAAGTCTCCATTTAATGTCGCGCTTTATTTTTTCAGGATGATCAGAACAGAGATCCGACTGAACTGAAAAGGACAGAGAAAGAGGAGGTAGAAACACAGGAGGAAAAACATGTGGACGTGGCTGTAGAAGAAACTCTCACCACTGAGGTACTTGATGAAGCCTTGGATGCATTTATCTATTGAATGCATTGAATCCATTCATTTGTCTGAGGCCACATTGACATTTATTCACTGTGTCTAAAAATGCCAATCCATGCTTATTGTGTAGCTTGAATGAGACGCTTTTTGTCTGTTTGCTATAATTATAAAGTCTATGTGTGAATGAAAGCGAGCAGATTCAATACTACATTAAACTTTTTAAGTAAGTTTCCTACCTAATAGCTGCCCTTTGCCACGAGCACAGCATTTCTTTGAAGCCAATTTGAATTACGCCTGGAGCTGTATTCATGCCCAGAAATTAAAACGCCTGGCACACCCACACAAACTGCTGTTCTTTGGTCAGCACTCCTGCTGAGAAAGGCAGCACTGTATTTCGGAGCCAGGTGCAGTACATACCTGATTCTCATGGTAACTTTGTGAAACCGCTCCTGCAAGACTGCAGGTTGTTAATCTCCCTAACCTTATCTCCACCACACGGCTCCGAGCTGCACTTTTTTTCTTTTCTTTTTTTTTTTTTTGCAATTGCAGGCACTCAAAAAGAGCAGGCATCACCTGGAAATCGATTTAGAGTAAATGGCCAACTGGGATGACATCAAGTGTTTGAGTTGCAGACATAGCAATATTCACTCTTTTAACTTGTTATGGGTAGCGAAAATGGTCCAATAAGGAGTCATAGGCAACCAAGCTGCAAATGCAATCACACTGTGTCTTTTAGTTTGTTACATGCTTAGAAATAGGTCAGCGTCATAAAGCTTGAGTGAGCCTCATAAGATACAAGACATGCATCATAAACTGTGGATGCTTTAGATTAAACTGCCTAGTTGACTTTGAAAGGGTCCATTAAGTTAATGGTAAATGGAGAGTGCTTGCCATCATAATGTCTCTTTTATTCATTACATCCCAATTTGCAAACACTCTGGTCATGTTTCAGGTCAATGTGGAGGCGCTGTGCCCTCTAGACTGTGTCCCTCCAGCAAAGAAGAGCGATCAGCTGGAGGTGCATTACTTACAGTGCCCCGAGTCTCCCGTCTCCCCTTTGCAACAAGATGCCGACACACCAGAACCCCAGGATACCTCAAGAGACACCACAGAAGAAGAAGGAGGCGAGAGTGATTCCTCTGGTCTCCACGTGGAGGAGACGAGCGTACTGACGAATGGGGAGCTCTCAGAGGAGGAAGAGGAGGTGCTTTCAGACAATAAAAGCATCCTACCCTCGTCTGTATTGGACCAGGCAAGTGTGATAGCTGAGCGCTTCATCAGCAACCTGTCAAGACGGAGCAGTCTGGTTTCAGAGGACTTGGGTTCCCTCGCATGTCCCTCACCCTCAATAGATAATGATGCCTTCAAGAGCCCCTCAGCTTGCATGGACTTGGAGAAACAGACTGAAATGTTGGCCTGCTCTACCCCAGAGCCACAGATGACCTCAGAGAATATGTCAACGCCTGCTAATGAACCCACACTAAACACCCTGTTTGAAGGAGAACGCAAGTCCACTCTCTCGAAACAAGATCGCCTCCTCATCCACAAGATCAGGAGATACTATGAGCACGCTGAGGACCAAGACGCTAACTTTAGCATAAAGCGCAGGGAAAGTCTCTCATATATCCCAGCAGGCCTGGTCCGGCACCTGAGTCGACAGCTCAGCAGTGGTCCTCAGGAGCAGGCCACCCCAGTTCACAGAAAAGACCTCTCTCGGAACCGGCCCACTTCCTGGTCTGTGTTTGACCTTCCTGGCTTAGAAAAGAGACGAAACACTGACAATCATGAAAGAAATGAACCCCAGAGACCAGTGGGAGCCAAGGCTAGATCTCAGAGCGTCATGGAAACCTCTACAACAGACGAAGAGTTCAGACCCTCAACGGACATGCTCAAGGTTTGGCAAGACATGGAAATTGAGGAGAGCCAACAAATTGCAGAGGAGAAGATTAATGACTCAAGATTAGAAGTGTCACGGGATATCAGCTCTGACATTTCAGATGTTAAAACCATCAACGAACCACCCCCGATTTTAGAAGAGTCTGAAACAAGCACTGCCTCAGAGGGCTCCTCCATCTCATCACAAACCACAACCTTTCCAGCAATGGAGGGGGGATCCTGTCAAGACTCTAAGACCCCGACATCTCAAGAGAAGAACCATTGCAACCAAGAGCACCTACCCAAGATTATTAACTTCAGAACAAGTATGGACGAGGACCAGATCCTACAAGATATGGGAAAGATGAAAAACAAGGTGTTCCAGCTCGCACGTCAGTACAGTCAGCGCATCAAAAATAACAGACCAATGGTCTGGCAGAGGAATCGAGAAACAGGAAACCAACAGAGCTTCAGGAATATGCCTGCTGTCCAAGAGGAGAAGATTCAGTTCAGGAAAAAGGGTAAATAGGATCCAAATTATGCCATGTTGCTTCTTTTGTTTGTCAGTGATCTACCTCCTAAGCTCATGTATGGCGAAAACTGAAAAGCTTTCATGTATGTTTGTCTATTTTCTGTGTATGTATACAGGTAAAACCAACCTGAGATTGCCCTTGAACAATCTCGATCAGGCGGTCATGCATGAAGAGGGTTCTGCAAGCCCAGTTCAGACACCAAGCTCTGGAGCCAGCTCCCAGAGCACGCTTACCTCCCCACAAAGCCCACAGTCAGACATCGTCCACTGGCCCGACGTACAGGAGCTTCGCACCAAATACGCAAAGACCTCCCACTCCTCAAAAGTAACCCATAGCTGCACGGTCCCAAACGGGATGTCTGAGCTCTGCGCAAACAGGTGTAATGGCTGCTCGCACAAGTACAATAGCTCCTCTGATCTTCACAAAGCTCTGTTAGACTGTCCTAGGACACAGTCTGAAACAGTATCCAAGGAACAGAGTCCTGTGGTGGACTGGCCTCAGCCACAGTCCCAGCCCCTGCTGTGCAGGTGGAGCTCCTTGGACCACATGCTTGGGTCTCTTCCCCTCCATGAAATGCAGAACCTTCAGGAACCCATGAGGACCCACTACACAACCAGTCAGGTGTCTCTGATAACAAGAGAAACCGGCAAACTACGAGACGAGGACGAAGTTCTCCAGGAGGGCTCGGACTATGCCACAAAATCTGCTTCAGGGAAGATGACTGAAAGTAATCTAGTAAAAAGCTTACGGGAGAAGTTCCAGAGTTTAAGCACGAGCTCGTAAATGTGTGAATTATGTACATTTTTATTATCAGGGACTGTCACGTGGAAACCTGATGCTTCTCAACATCCCTTTTTTTCTGTTTTCCTCTCATAATAATGCAACTTGTTCTCTGCACATTGTTTTCAGTATAGGTGATGACGTTGGCACCAGTGAAACATAAAAGGGATGTTAATGGTTATTGGCATGTTGCCTCTAAAAAGGTGTATAGCAATATTTGTACATGGGTATTAATCTGCACTCTACAAAACACGTTTATGTAAATATATGTATATAGTCCCCTGTATTAATTGAAGATTAGGTTCTACTTTATCATTATATGCATCTATTTGTTTCCCTCGCAGTGTTGGTGATTCTTGCTTTAATCACTATATTATCATTTAACCATGTAAGCTGTCAGCTGGAGATTCAGGGGAAGCAAAAAGGAGCTAAAGTCTCATTGACGAGAGAGAAGTCTGTGAGCGTACACCAAAGAGAATTTCCTTTTAACATTTGTTGACTTTTAATGCATGTGGTCACAGCAGTAATTTGCCTCCACGTCTACTGTAGCTGCTTCTAAAACACATACTGTATCACTGGAGCTTTATTTTTCTCAGCAAGTTGTATATTTTCTTTTAATATTATTTATGAAACTGTATATTTGGGAGATATTCGCCTTGTGTAAATACTGACCTGTAGCAACCATTTTTACCTTTCCATCCCAGAAAATATATTGTTTCATACTTGAAGTTCTCCATATTTTCAATAAAAACAGAAATGGTGCACATTGTTCCCCTCTTCACTCTCTCGTATGTCTCAAATACTGTTTATACATCTGTTCTGTGGTTGAAGTGAGTCAGTCTATCTAGATCTACAACTTCCTCTGAATAAATGAAAGATCACTTTTTCAACATCATCAAAGGAGAGTTAGGACTGTTTAATGAATGCGTTGTGCACATAATGTAGACGTGATGTGTCTTATTGACATGATTCTGTATTCTGACGTGACACATCGGAGACACACAATAAAATGCCCTGAGAATGAAGTTATGAATGTGTTTGTGACTAAAAATGAGATTTATTTGATAAGTGAGTCAAAGATGTACAATTAACCTTGACATCCTGTAGTAGACCTATCTAAGTCTGCTACAGGAACAGATGCATGTGTAATTTCCTGTAATAAGTTGGGCAGGAAATCTTCACTTGGTTTGTAGTAGATTTATGCTCTTTGTATTTTATCATCTTTATCAAATATGCAAACTGAAGAGTTATCATTTAATAAAAACAAACAAACATGTAACTGATCATCTTAAAATTGACATGTTTGATTGATTTGATGAAAATGATTGCATGGCTCATCCTTTGTGCCTCAAGCTGCGTCAAGTTAGTCACCAATACACACCGGAGGTTATCAGAGACATCCTTCAACATAAAAGCATTATTACTGCTCAGTATGTGCTCATCATCAGGGGGATTTTATTTTGAACCAGTGACCAGAACTCGCATCCGGTCTGTCTGTTTATTGAGGTGACATTTATTGGTGACACCGACCAGAGGAGTTCAGGACGCGCATTTAACCACATGCCAGTAACATCACATTTCCTCTGGCGCAAAATCAATTAAACCTAGTTTCTTTTTTTTCTCCTTCTGGATTTGCCGCAAAAATATCATCGTCTTAAAACATTTTTTTTTATATGAAGAATGGGCTGCGCAATATCAGGTCTGGCAGCAAAAGCAGAGTTTGGAGAGAGGAACACGGGAGATGATGCTGCTGCTTCTGCTGCTGCTGCGTATCTCAGAGAGGACCAGATCCAGATGATCAAGGAGTCTTGGAAAGTTATCCGGGACGATATAGCCAAAGTTGGGATTATTATGTTCGTCAGGTAAGATGTTCGAGCCTGTTCAGTACTTTTCCAGGGTTTCTTCCATTTTAAATAATTCAAAAGTGATGATAAATCATCTAGTTGGCTGATCAGAAGGTTTTAAGATGATGTAAAGCTACGGGATCAGGAATATTCTAGATATTAAAGGTGACACTGAGAAGTCTGTGATTTCTTGCAGATGTTTTTTTTTTGGATTATGTGGATATAAAACAAAAACATAAAACATCTGACATCTGCTAAATGTAGCCAAAATATTGCAACCAAATGAAACCCAGGACACAAATAAAGGTCCAACTCTTACCTAAGCGTCATTTTCCATGTCGTGTGTTTAAATACTCAATGTTAACTTTTCAGTTTAACCTCATCAGACAGCTCAGTAAAAACCTCTCCGTTCTGATCTGCTGGCCCGAGACAAAGAGGTTCTGCATGAAGGTCTCTAAATGATGACATGCTGCCTGACCTTTTCATACGAGCCACAAACTGAACATCCAGCATCCCCTCTGCTCTGCCTCCTGACATCACAGGTTTTCACTGAGAGCTGGGAGCAGAATACCCCTCCTCCCCCTCTTATCACTTCATATCACATCTTGACAACATTACATAATAATACACAGCTCCAGGTCTGCCATACTACTAAACAATTAAATTCATCAGCCAGCAGGAAAATGCATTTTTCATAATTTCCTATGATGACCAGCATCCGGGAAAACGTCTCATCATATGGTGATAAAGAGTGGCAGACATTCAGCTGCGGCTGCTCAATCTACAGATAAAGAGACTACCAGGCAACATGGCTAGTAGCCCAATTAAAGCTATGTGTCCTCTTGGTGACCTCATTTGAAGAGATTGACCTTGGACTGGAAGTATATGGGCCTCTTGTGGGTCCAGGCCACCCCAGGGCCCCCCAGTTTGGAAGAGCTTGTATCTCATGCCTGAACAGTAATTGTTACACTTATTATTTTCTTTATTGTGTGCTTGCTGTGAATTTAACAGACCTTATTCCAAGGTTCATATTTGTCAAACTCATGTAAAATAAGATGGTGTCAAAGACGTGTGAGAGTGACAAAAATAGTTATGAATGCCACCTCTGAGCGGTGCCAATTAAAACTCCACATGAGCTGCATCAGTGCTACATTATTTGCATAACTGCATTGCACGTATGTCCACAAGAAGTAAACACAATGGAGCAGCTCTCCTCTGTGTGTTGCTGCAGTGCGAACAGAAAAATAAAGAGCAACAGATTCCTCCTTTTCTTATATATTACACAAATATAAAACAGGCAGGCACCAGATATAACACTGTGTAATAGACAAATAAAAACATGTTTCTTAATCAAGCCACTCAAAAAAAACCCTTCAGGGGCCCAGATGGAGAGACACTCACATTTTGTTTTTAGAGCTTGGAGGGCATGTCAACATGTTGCATTTTCAATAGATGTCTCTGCATTATCATATGCTTGTCAAAGGGCGCACAGCTACTCGGCAGCAGCCATTACAGAGACCATCACTTCTCTAACACCTCTCCCAGTACCTCTATTCATCTGTCTATCAAGTTGTTACAGACATCTAATGCATTTATTCATGAAGACTCTGCTCCGTGTTCCAGGTGTGAAAGCACGTGGCTTTTCCCCTCATGAGCTGAGTAAAAATAGAGTAAGCTGCTGTGTAACCTACCACACCCAAACATGTTTTTAATTATGATTCATTATTAATGTCTAGCTCAATGTTGCTGCATTATTATGATCATCAATTATCATGTTGTAGAGATCATGTTCTCCAAGTCCACCTCAGACCCTCTGATGCCAGTCACTTGTTTTCCCTCTCATTTTCCTTCCCACACAACCTTGTGCTGAAAAAGCAACGTTTTAGTAAGCCCTGTGAGCACAACACAACTCATAACCCAGAGGAGGCAACTGTGTATTCTGGTTGCATGACTAATCGCAGGTAGCTCAGCTGGAGACAGGAAGGCTCCCTGATTGGATGGTGGCATGCTTTAATGCTCTGGTTAAAAAAATTGATCGAGGTTAAATCAGAAAAACGAAACCTCTAACAGGAGCGGTAGCTCCATTAGAGATTCTCTCCCTGCTCTTGATACGGCAGGGTGGCTCATCACATATCTGGGTGGAAATGAGGGTAATGATGGCCTTGCTAACAAAGACAAATCCACCAGAGCCTGCTGCTGATTACTGCTGTTGCGTGTAAAAAAAAAAGATAAGAAGAAGCAGAATAAGATCAGAAAGGCAAAATCAGATCTCCATTCAAAATGTGTGGTGGAGAGAAGACTCTGATTGCCATGTTGATGAGCAGCACATTCACACTCTGCACTGTGAATACGGTTTTCTGACTGTCCGCGCTAAAAACTCTTTAATTTCATGTCCTTTTAATGGGGAAACCCAGGGGGAGGTTTGTTTCAGTGTGGGAATGAATATGACAGGCAGCTCCTCATGAACAGCGCTCAGAGGCTCACGGATGGCTGCGTGCACTGTGGTTGTCTTGGTAACAGGTTGTTTGAGACGCATCCCGAATGCAAGGACGTCTTCTTCCTGTTCCGAGACGTGGAGGACCTGGAAAGATTGCGAAGCAGCCGGGAGCTCCGGGCGCACGGCCTACGGTCAGTCACCAACTCATAACACATCATCAGCATCCAGAACAAAAGCGAGCAAACCAGCCAATGAAAGCACAGCGTGGTGCTGCTTGGCTGATATCCAGCACCCTCTAGTTTTGCTCCACTAAAAAGTCAAAGTTCCATTTACATGCTTGTGTAGGTGGACAAAGGTGGCATTATTGCTTACATCCTATTGTTAACAAATTCCACAAAAAGACCAAAACCAACCGTGTGTCTCTTTAAAGTCTCCTGACCTTCCCACTGTGTCGCCCAAAAGAAGTAAATATTAAAAAAACAGCTCACAAACATACAGTTTCATTTCTAAATAAGCTGCAGTCATTTCCTAAAACAGTTGGGTACTGTAGTTTTTTAGCAAACGTTACTCAAACTGGTGTGTTTTTGAGGGACTTATTTTCAGCTGTGGATTAATACACATTTGTTGCTCAAAAACTCCCCCGGAGACAGCACATTTTCCAAATATGATATTTGAATTCATTATTATTCACATATTTATTTATTTATTTATGTATTTATTTATTTATTTATCTATTAATTTAAATATAAATAAATATTTGAATATATCATTTGTGTCCGTAATAAGCCAATAAGTTTGTCCAGGTGTGGTACCTCTGTTCTGCCCAAAGTCAGCTGGGATAGGTTCCATCTCCACATGACCCTATGTGTGTGTGTGTGTGTGTGTGTGTGTGTGTGTGTGTAGGGGCCTCAAAATGAATTACAGTAACCATGTTCACTGTTCATCATCATCGTTATTGAACGATCATGTCACTCAGTTCAACAGCGTGACTCACTGATGTGTTTTTAAAAGCTTTTGGACAACAGTGGAGCTCAATGGTAATATCAGGCTTTGACTACAGGGATTACTTGTTAGTAGAATCAATACTGTACATAGTTTTTTTTTTTTTTGCTCTTTTCATTGGGAAAGAATATTACTGAACTCATCTTTGAAGGTCATCTATTTTTCTCCAGCGTCCACCTTTCATTTAGGTTTCCGCAACAATAAAAGCATGTTGCACACACTACAGTGGAAAACACAGATCATAATAACATAAGAGGCAGAGCAAAACATCTCAGGTAGTCATATCATTACAGTGTTGTTGCTGCGGACGGAGCCTGTAGCATCTATCACAGCCACTTGTCTGTTGTTTCCCAGCGTGCATCAAGCCTCTCTGTGTTCATCTACACACAAGGCCAAAGCAACCAATTACTGCCTGAGGACCTGAAGGTACAGAGGCTGGTGTGGCATCAACGGGCAGACAAAATGTGTTTCATGTCCCAGCGTGAACCAGCTGCTCTCAAATTCAATGATAAGGTCAAATGGCCCTTCAGCTACACTCAGGGACATTAGTACAAATGTCCATGTTGGCAGCCGGACAAAAAAAAAGGACTAAGCTAAACCAACTCTAGCCCTCTGCTTCATATTCATCTTCAAAACTGTCACACACACTCTCTGCTGTGATGGCTGACACACATGCAAAGCAACAAATGGAACTGATCCTGTGCAAGGAGAAAAATGTTTTCGGGGTATTAAGTATTGTGTAATCACCAGGGTTTTGCCTCAATTGTAGCTAGATTGATAGGTGCGCAATCAATTGTATTTATTTTTCACCATGTCACCATACAGCCTTTTCAACACACACGACTGTAACACTTCACTACAACGAATGGGGGTTGTATCAGCTGCTAATTAACAATTAACTGTTGGATCAATCAGGCTGAATCTTTGATTTCGCTCTCTTTTAGGGTGATGTCTTTCATCGAGAAAAGCGTGGCTAGACTGGACCAGCTGGAGAGACTGGATGCTTTGGCTCTAGAGCTGGGAAAAAGCCATTACCATTACAACGCCCCACCTAAGTACTACAGTGTAAGGACCCAATGAGCCCAACGGTGCTGAACTTTTGTGGTGCTGCTTTGTTTATGCACATCATCATTTAGCTGTAGCTCTTTATGAGACTCAAGCAGCTCAATGAAAACACACCTACCCTTACAAATGATGACTGGACAAACAGATTAATTGTCTCACATAATTATTTTCCAGTACGTCGGAGCAGAATTCATCTGCGCCGTGCAGCCCATCCTGAAGGAGAGGTGGACGGCCGAGCTGGAGGAGGCATGGAAGGTAAGGAGAGTCACTGTGTGACCTGCGTGACCCATTTCGGGTAAATGCCTTGTGAAATAGACTTGATGTGTGCAACCAGTCAGCAGCGAGCGGCGATGATTTGTGTGTCACAGTTCTGCGTGTCTCTTTTAGTGTAACATGTCAAGATGGAACGCAGTGCATCACAAGCCTGACTGATGTGAAATGTACATCTCACTGAACCATATGTGAGCACATAGAGAAAATGGAACGTGGCTCTGTCACATCATGTTATGTCACTTCAGCGTCTCTTGTGTTATTAATACAGACGCTCGAATAATGATGTTGCCACACAATAGATGTGTCTTTTCTTCTTCAGAGAATATTCTGGCAATGCACATCATGTGCTCACACACTATCAGGGACATTGTTATTATTAGTCAGGACATCTGATTTAATAAATGGCCTCCATCTCCCTCTAGTGGTTGAAGTGAGTTAGTTTTTATTTCATGTCTGTGTCTCACATGGGCTTTGAGTTTTTTTCTTCATCACCCAGGATTTCTTGTTTCAAATAAGATCCAACTCAATCTTTGTACATTATACATGTATACAAAATTAATTTATGTTTGTATCTTACTACATAAAACAGTTCCCAGTAAAAAATGAAGGAAAACTAACATGGAAAAATAAATTTCCTACTTCATGTTCACACAGAAAAACTATATTCTGTATATAGCTCTGGCTAAATATTAAAGCACAGGGCACTTCAACCAATTATTCCTCTCAAAGCTCTACTTAATGTGTTTATCATGTGTTCATCCATGTAGGATTTTTAGAAGAATCAATTTATGTGATCAACATTCAATTACGAATTATTACATGTTAATTATTGAATGTCCTTCCTCTATTGCAACCCTGACCCAGTTCAATGTGTGTTGTGTTGCGATCCAGACCATGTTCCAGTATGTGACCGGTCTCATGAAGCAGGGATACCAGGAGGAGAGCAACAGACAGCGCCACCTAGCAGTTTCCCCAAAGGAAAGGCCGGACAAGAGGAGCACAGCGCTATGAGATGCTTCTTCTCAACCACAAACTGTTACCAGTTCAGCAATGACAAATATGTTTATGTATATAGTGTATTTACTGTCTCCTTTTCTACATCGCTCATGTTTACCACAGTCGTTGTTTGCTACTTTAAAAAAAAAAAAAAAAAGACATGCAGTGACTTTTAACAAAGCACTTTATTTCTGAACTTAAATTCTGCTGCAGGACTCAGGAACACGACGAGACGATACAAATGGTTGACAAAATATACTGGCTGTATATAATCCTGCCTTGTAATTGTGATCAACAGAAACGTCTAGTAGAATTACAGCCAATACTTTCTCTGTATTCATAACTCAAACTTGATGCCTTTCAGTAAATCTACGGCTTTGAACAGATTTGTGCTACTCAACTTATTCAGGTATCAATTAACGACATTAACTTAAGTCATACAGTACATTTTATGGTGTTTCACAATTCAACGGCCAGTTTGACGGCTTGGTTACGCAACTGTGGTTGAAAACAAGGAGGCAAAATATTCATTGTACTTCAAAAAAGGTAAACTTAGAACATAAAATTAAGAAAAAAGTTAAATACAGTAAAACTGGTTAAAAATACATCAGATCTGTATTTCCAAGCAACTTTACTGTAAATGATTTTTAATAACAGGAAAATTCCAGTGAGCGGAATATCAAACATTATTCACAAGACGCAGTCGAATTGTTGTATGGCAGCACAGCTCGCAGGTTAGCCGTGAATATAACATAAATAGGGACTCTAACAATTAAATAGTGTGAAAGGCGGATAATCGTTGGGCTCCATGGATTTGGCTCCAGATGTGACACAGCTGTTGATGACCTGGTTTCCCCGAAGCAAAGATGGTGGAGACTCAATGAACTTGCTTCGTCCTGTACGAGGTGTGAGGAATCCTCAGGTTCTCTGTTCCAGATCACCGATGGCACCGACCGGCCGGGGATGAGACATTATCATGCAAACAATGGCGTAACGTTGAAGCAGCCACCATGTGAATGGACAGTGATTCTGAGGCCTCGGGTGAATGGGAAGATGGACCATGTGGAGGCGCCTTTCCCTGTTCCCCCTCAGATAGTACAGGCCAGTCTAGGTACCCACGGTTATGTTAAAGAGTCTGTTGCTCATTGGGTGGCTTTGGTTTTCTTGCTTTTGCTTTTCTTGTCTTTCTTCTTAAGTCCATCCATGTGAGCTCTAAGGAGGTTGGAGTACGCCTGTGAAGAGGAGTTTGGGTTTTATGACGTCGTCCTAACAGCTCGTTCATCAAAGACAGACTATTGTGGAACAACATCAGGGACATTTGCACACAGAGACCCATCCAAACAACACTGAAACTGAAACTAGCTCAACTTACCATTTGAAACTTGATGACTTCTTTGGTGCTGACCTGAAATGACAAGAAATTTGAATTAAGCATTAACAGAAAAAGATAGAAGAGAGACAGAGATCTAAAAAAACAAACACAGTAAGCTCACCACTGTGCTAATTTTCTTCTTGCCATCAGACGCTCTGATGAGACATTTGTTGTCTGCTGGTTCAAATGTCTCCGTGTGGCCTTTCCGGGGCGCTGGCTTGGTCCTCCCGTCATCTGGAAAGAAAACACATCGCAACCCAGCTGCTTAGACACTGGAAAAACTCACAGCTGTACTTCTTGATTGTGCTCAGGGAGGGGGAGCTTTTTCTTACATTTCTTTAGTGTGATGACGACACTGCCGGATGATCTGCACTTCTGGAAAAGCCGCGTGAGCTCGGTGAGGAACTGGACAACAGAGCAAAAACAAAGATTAAATGACCACATGACACATTTCTCTTCACAGTCCTGTCCTGAAGGATCAATTAGGTGATAATGCAGTAACCCAGCCTTCACAATGAGGGTTATAATCACAGTCCAGCTGTTGTTGGCAGGCGTTTAAACCCACTCAGCATAATTTAGGCTCCATATTGATATATTTTTAGCTCTCATAAGGTCAAAATATTATTACTTCAGCTCTGACTGCTTTAGTTTGAGCAAGCCAACACTAAGTCCAGTGACCCTTAAACAAACTAAATGAGAAAATTCAGCTACAGCTGCTTCAAATAAAACGCTGCAAAGTGTTAACTTATTTAAGTCTGACCAAGTGGTAGCTTTGGCATTAAGACACAAAGCCAGTTTTATGTCACAGAGTCGGTGTGCTGGCTTTAAAATGAAGTTTAAAAACTAAACGAGACGTTTACCGGATAAAACCAGAGTTAGCTTCGTCGTTAGCATCATGCTGGCTAAAGAGTCGAGCAGCTCGTCTGACGTCAGCGCGTGAAACTGTCAGATGTTATTAATTATACTTTCTGATCAATATCATCGACTGATAATAAGCTGTGTTTTTCTTTGTCTTACCGAGTCGTTTTCGAGCAGCACCATGGTTCCGACTTCAGCTGAGCTGTGCTGCTAACAGGCTAACTGCTGTGAAGCACACGTACTCTGCACAAGCCGGAGCCCCGCCCTGCGACCTCAGCGCGGGGGAGAGAGCCTCGTCACAGCGGCCTCTGCGGCCAGGGAGGGGAACTACACACACAGGCCCCGTTACATGAAGGGGAACCGATACTTCTCTAAATACTTAGAGTACAAACACTTACTGTCTGTCTGCTGGAAAGTACTGAGACTTCTAACCAGACAGACAGACAGACAGACAGACAGACAGACAGACAGAAAGAAAGACAGACACAAAGAAATAAATAAAGACAGACAGACAGACAGACAGACAGACAGACAGACAGACAGACAGACAGACACAAATAAATAAAGACAGACAGACAGACAGACAGAAAAAAAGAAATAAAGACAGACAGGCAGACAGACAGACAGACAGACAGAAAGAAAGAAAGAAAGAAAGAAATAATGACAGACAGACAGAAAAAAAGAAAGAAAGACAGACAGACAGACAGACAGACAGAAAGAAAGAAACAAAGAAACAAAGAAATAAATAATGACAGACAGACAGACAGAAAAAAGAAAGAAAGAAAGACAGACAGACACAAAGAAATAAATAAAGACAGACAGACAGACAGACAGAAAGAAAGAAAGAAAGAAAGAAAGAAAGAAAGAAAGAAAGAAAGAAAGAAAGACAGACAGACAGACACAAAGAAAGACAGACAGACAGACACAAAGAAATAAAGAAAGAAAGACAGACAGAAAGATAGACAGTTTCTATCCAGGGTGAAGAGGTGGGGTGTGCACCTGGACAACAGACTGGACTGGAGGTGCATCACTGAGGCTGTCTACGGGTAGGGTCAGAGCTGACTCTACCTCTTTAATGTGTACAGCAGGATGTTGCAGATGTTCTACCAGTTGGTTGTCGCAAGGGCATTCCTCTTTGCAGCCATCTGCTGGAGCAGCAGCTTCAGAGCCAGCGACACTACAAATCTGAACAAACTGTTTAAGAAGGTTGGCTCTGTGCTGGGGACTGCTCAGAAGCCCTTGAAGCTGGTTGTAGAGAGAAGGATGCCCCATAAGCTTCTCAGCATAATGGACAATAACTCACATCCCTGTGACCCCATGACCTCCTGATCAGGCAGCAGAGCAGAATCAGCTGGAGAGTCCTGCAGCTCCAGGACTGCTACAGGAGGTCATTCCTACCCACTGCTATAAGACATAACTGCAGTGATTCATTCTCTGTCTAGGATTGGACAATGCACATTTTTTGTACAAAGTTACTGTACAGAGTTACATGTTCCCTTAGTCTGTTTTGTTTCTGTTTTGTTTCTGTCTATCTGTCCTATCACATTTGTCCTTTCTGATGGGAGTAGTGCTCGTGTCTGGTTTCACAATACTGTCTCGGTCAATGTTACTATCTAAGGTGCTGTTAAAGATGAAGCCACTCACTCAATAGTCACAAACAAGGTTTCACAATCCAGCACATAGCCAGCCACAACAAAAAGCATTTTTAATCACAGTGAAAAGTGACTGATTCTGAACGCACAAATGATTCTTTTTTTGTTTTTTATTTGCAGAATCTCATGGATGCTGACGTATATTTAATTAACTATTAATCAACATATCCAGTATCTGTGTATTTAACAATTAGTTTAGCAATAAACATACACTACATCTTATAAAAACATAAATGATAACTCAGTAAAGCTTATTTACTTGTTAGTATGGGTGCATTTCATTATAAAGTCAAATAACTGAGGGTGGCACAGTTTGTATAGTTTTGATGTCAGAGATTAATTCGTATAAATGTCCATTGCATCCTCACTTTCGACACAAAGTTTAAACTCAGAATTTATACAATTCATATTGTTTTGAGCAAAGAATCTACCAAAACAGTTGATTTTGACACACAAACATAAAAACAGCAACATAAATCACAGCTATGTGATATAAAATATATTTATGTGTAACTTTTAGGAGGTTTCTGTCATCTCGATAGAGCACAGTCTGGGTGGTGCCCCAGGTCAGCGAGGTGCACAGCAAACTTAGAGTGCCAGTCTCTGTCAAAGACGGCTTTAAGCTGGCTCTGCAGGGCTTCGGTCTCCCATACGGGGTGAGGAGCATGCTGGGAAATCACCAGACCGACTCCAGCTGTGGTCAGAAAGTAGTCGCCTGACCAGTTGGAGGTACCTGAGGAACAACACAACGTTATCTGGTCAATCATTAACCATGCAACAAATGAGTTTAAACTCAGTGATGTGTGCACATAATAACTCACCGATGTAGGCCACTTTGTCAGTCACCATGTATTTATTGTGGTTGACTCTGGAGTATGGGATATCAGACTGGTTTGCCACAGGCACAATGTACAGTTTCTGGAACGAGAATGATGTGCAAACAAAAAAAAGAAAATTCAGTGGTGGAGGTGTGTGTTTACAGAAGATGTTTTTATGTCATGTTGTGTCTTACTATTTGGATGTTGATATCCTTTTGAGGGCTGTCCAATGAAGCTAGAGACTGAAGGAAGGGCAGCATGGCTGGATCAGAGTCCTGCCCACAGCTGATCAGCATCCGGATCTTCACCTTCTTCTCGAATGCGGCCGTCCTGATGGCATCATCAATGAATGACCAGTATCTAGTTCAATGAAAGGATCCAGAAGGTCAAATTAAGCAGGAAGAGTTTAAAGGAAACTTCGTTTTGTGTGTGTGTGTGTGTGGGTGAGGTTCACCTCTGAGGCTTCTCAAAGCGAGTGGTGGGGAAATACTCCATGACGGCTATATTGACATAGTGTTGGGCCTCAGAGATGGCAGAGAGAATAGCCTCCAGGTCCTGAGTCCTCGATGGAGGACAGAACGATGGTGGAGAACTCTTGGATGAAACACAAATACGGTTTAAAGCTTGGAGGTTGACCTGGCTGAGATTATAACACACCCTGCACGGTCACTTCTCTGTAAATAAGAGAATAACAGTGTTCTGGAAAATGAAACCTAAAAACTCACTGTGAGGTAAAGGCTGCTGGAGACATTATCAGTTTTCACCAGCAGGGGGTGATATTTATTGATGGCAGTGTTATACTCTGCAGGCCAGGGCTGTGGCAGGGAGCTGTTGGTTTGTCCCATCACCCAGTAGGACTTGAAAACCTTCTGCAGGTCCTTTGCTAGACTGGAACAGTTGTAGATAACTACTCCCAGTTCCTTCACCTGCAGGCAAAAGTAAATTATTGAAATTATCAGGCAGCGTTTTGAGTTTTAAAAATAAGCATCTGGAATTGCAGATGTTTGGTGTTACCTGTGTGAGAGCCCTCCAGTCCATGTTGGCACTTCCAATAAAAACATGCTTTCTATCAACGATCCAGAACTTGCTGTGGAGGACGCCCTTCATCAAACGCCCAAAGTTCACCTTCCTCACATGAACTCCTTCAGACAGAAGGGGAGCAGATTAACGAAGGTGTCTGGTACAGTGCATTGCAGATAAAGACAAACGGTACGAGAACAAACCTTTCTGTTTTAAGACCTTTAAATCTGTGGAGTTTGTCGGAACACTGGGGACACTGGTCACCACTCGGACGGACACATTCCTGGAGGGCAACTCTCCAAGTCCTGTCAGGATGTCTCTCCCCTGCAGAGGGTAGACTCAGTGTTAGGGGCCTTTTTCCTGAATACAACGAGACAATCAATTGTGGTTTCTTTGTGCTTTAGTTGACGGCTCACAGGTATGTCAGAGGAAGAGTTAACGTTGATGTCTTCCCCAGTTAAAGTCCAGTAGAAAGAGACCACATCCACTTGGTCCGTTGCCATGGAGATTAGATCTTTCCAGATCTTCTCCAGAGGGATCCCAATCGTCACATTCTCTTTATATTTCATGTGTAGAGGGATGCTCTCCACCAGGACCATACTAAGAGATAAACAAAGACATGCTGCTCAGGGACTTCTCTGCAAACTGAACTGGAGAAAGTTATAATTTACACAAATAGTTTAGAGAATACATTTTTTTTAAATAATTTATTTATAGATTTTAAATATACAAAATTGTGCACAGAAGAATTGCAGCAACAGCGCTGTTTCAGCCAAAAACAAATGTACCTTTCAGAGAGTATAGCAAATCATAATCTTAGAAAGTCATAATAATGAAAGTTAAGTAAAGACATTGGACAACGGAAAAAAAATTTAAAAAGTAAAATAAAATAAAATAATTGTCAATGAGTGTTTCTTTTTAATGTGGCTGTTTAATCGAAGAAGACAGTCATATGACACAAGATATGCCACAAAATCTGAATTAATCAGCTTTATTCCTCAAAACAACACATTTCATTGTAAATAAAACATTTTAAAATATTAATATATAATAAAAGAAAATAAGTTAAAGTTAACACATCAAGATTTTAAATACCCCAATATGCTGTCAGCCATTAAGAGAGAGCACATAGCATCTGTGTGTTAAATTATCACAGCTATTCATCAAACCTACTTATTCTTGACTTTTACAGTATGAAGTCCACTCGAGAGTTTATTACATCATAACAGCTGATAAATCTACATGTCCCTGATGGGCTGTATTTAAAGAAAGTGAGATTATTACCTGCACTGGTCCGTAGTGAAATTGCCCTCTTCAGCTTCCCCGGGAAGTGTCTCATGGTCTTTGGGGGGCGGTGGTCTTTCGAGCACGGCGATGGCAAGCACGATCCCCAATACAGTCAGACAACCCAAAACCACGGCTAATGTCACACAGCTGGTCGATCTCTGACATTATGAAGTTTGGTAGAAAAACAAGTCCAGGAATAAGAACAACGTGTCACATAAAACAAGAGTCAATACGTTGGTGAACATTTAATGTAGTCCTACCCCTTTGTTTGAAACATAACTGTCATGAAGGCTTTCATACATGGAAGTCATGTTTCCTCTCAAGTGTGTTCAAGTGCCTATTAGAGTTGAAAAGCAGGAAATCATTGTTTGAGACTAAAGTAAACACACCGAGGTCCTACATGTCTGACCAACCAGCGACAGAAGTCATAATTTTGCAGTTTAAAACGGTTTAAAATCTAAGAACATATTTTGATTTTTAAGAGTACTGAAACCAAAAAAAATCTTACCCAAAAAGATGATGTTACTTTTAGCTTTAACAGATTTGCTTCTTCCTCTCCAGCTGTCAGAGGCATCTGAGCTGAAGCGGTATCTCCCCTATTGAAAATATCACAGCTCAGTTCCCATTTTTAACTTTCATTTCTGGCTTATGAGGCAAGCATGCTCTGGCCTAGAATAAAAAAAAAAGAAAAAGTGAGTGAGTGAATAGGAGTCATGAAACAAAAACAACTCTGCTAACCAAATTTATTTGAAAAAAACTGAAATCATCAGCTATCAAATGACACAAATGACATAAATACCAGCCATCGATACAGCACAATTACATCCAAATCATTGTGGGTGAAAGGAAAGGAGTTGAAAATATATACATATATAAAAAACAAACAAGTATTACATTTCAGCTGTCAAACCTTGGAGTAAAGCGACGGGGGAATACTATCCCACAGAAGAAGAATAGCAGCAGCAGAGAGGAGTCAAAAGGACAAACATTTCATTTTTGCTAGAGTTTGTAAACAACCACTAAAACATCATCCCACGCAGGTCTGTGGCACTTATAGGTACTTCCCAGTTATAATCACATGTACAATCTGGACTGGGAAGAGGGGAAGCTTGCTGGTGTGCTTTGTTGCTTTTGTTCCTGATTCAACCAACAAAGAGCTTTACAAAGTTTCACAGGGGAAAAAAAAAAACTTTCATTTTGCAGCATGTCGGGTCAAGGAGATAATGTTGTACTACATTAGTGCAAAAGACAAGATTGAGAGGTAATTTGTAAGATCTGTAGATATATCTACAGATATCTGTAGATCTTTACATAAAGAATGTCACAAAGTAATTTTTAAAGATTAAGATTTACAGTTGCATACCATTAACATGAAATTACGTCACTTCTCCTATCATGTGAGGATCAGATGTGACCCTAGAGATTGAGGAAATTTAAACCTTACCACAAAGATAGCTCTTAACCATTATGGAAATGTAACTATAATGTCATGAGTCAGTCTTTTTAGGACTGTCTTTGGCCAAAACCTCAGAGCTAACAGAGCTCTTCAGACATTAAACTAGACACAAGTTTCAAGCCTCCAACCGCAATAAATAAAAACTTCTCAGAGGGTGCAAAGATATGCTTGAAAACTCTTGCTTTATTGTCACTTGAGATTGTGGTTGCCAGGTGACTTAAACTACAGGCTGAGCCTCTACTACCAGTCGGACCACACATTCCTAAAGGATTTTCATCTCCACTTGGGGCAAAATGTAGTGTCCAACGAACTGAGGAGGGCCTGGAGTTACTTCACTGTGATCCAGAATAAATACAAAAGAGACTTAGCTGGTAGCAACTGTGTAAAATAACATTAATTGGTCTGGCACTAGAATCTATTAACTCTCCCAAAGTCATGTTGTCTTGGTTACAGTGTCTCACAAAAGACCCCCCAATAAATACTTCTTACATTCTTCGATAAATCTGGTCCACAAAACATGGAAAATATATACATATAAAGGAAATGCAGTGAGTACTACTGAACACAAAACATGAAGCTCTGCTGGTACTGCAGTTCTTTCTACCCAAAACAAAAACAAATGTAGTATTTCCTCGAAAAATGTGATTTGTCACTAAACTTACAATTCTCATTCATTAGAAGATTTCCCTGAGAGTTTTACGCTCAGGCTGGTTTTCATATAAACCAAGTAATTACAATGAGCTTTTAAAAATCAGCAATTTCGATCATATCATTGGCAAATAAAGAGGTCGACCTCTTGACACACAGAGAATCAAGTAAAGTTTGGATACCTGTCAGAGGAGAAGGCACGATTCATAGAAATATTTTGGTACTTCCATAAATCAGCCTCGTATGTAGGCCTCAGACTGAGTGTATTTTAAGGGCATTTAGTGCAGGCTTCACTGTGTAGCTGTGTAGTGTTCATGGTGCGGTAGTGTGTATGTTTAGGTGTGCAGGAGGCTACAGTTCTGTTTATCAGTTCCTCCTTTAATGGTTTCATTGGGCGCACTGTGGCGTGACACCTGGGTTTGTGGCTTTATAGAAGACGTTCAGCACTCGTGGAGCCTGTACGTCACATCTCAGACCAAATGTCCCTCTCTGAGATCGTCTGGTGTCATGGCTGCTCTCCTGATGCTCCCGCCGGGCCTCGGTCCACCGCCACGCGTGGAGGCAGAGTGGACTGTCCTAAAGTCTCGTGAGGTGGGAGGTCTCGAGGGCCGAATGCCAGCTGAGGAGACGGCTGAGGCTGAGGCCTTGGATCCTTCAGGCTGCCCTCCAGGCTCCATGACTGTGTTGATGACTGGGAGGAAAAATAGAAAATGTAGCTTTTACCTGATTATTTGGGTTTTCAATACAAATGTATTCCGAAGATTTATGATATTGATTTGTATTTATATAAAGGATCCAGTTCACTCACCCTCAAGTTGTCGTTGAACTCTCCTGAGTTCTTTCAAGATAGACGTGATTTCCTGAAATACAGGTAATAAAACAACCAACATTAACACGTTGGACATGACAGGCATTTAACTTGAAAACTGGCAAACTTAAGTCACCAACCTTGTTGGAGGTTTTCACAACAGGAACATCATTGTCAGAATTAACCTTGGCTTCGATATCTTGCCAGATATCCATCCTGTCCTGGAACAATACCCTAAGTGCATAATGCCAAATTCAGTGGTTAGAAAGTGTGATTCACACTGTTTAATCCACATTTTGTAGGACTGATTTAGGCTGTAACAGAGGCCTTGAATTGAGTTATCTTTTTTCGATTAAACAGTTTGAAACGAGAACAAACTGTTCCCACATCTCACAGTAGAAACTTTAAACACACAATTTTATCTGCATCTAATCTATGGAGAAGATTATGCCGCAGTCCCATATTGTCGGTCTGTTTGCTGACTCACTCAGCCTCACTAGTTTAATAGGATTACAGGCTCAGTGCAGTCTCGTCGGCAGACAGAATCAATAAAGTTTTTCATCAAACCGAGATTAGGCGTGGGAATAAAGGGTGTTTATGCAACTGTGTGATTTGTGTTTTCTTCAGATCTTACTTAATTTTGTCAGAGAGCTGCTCAGTGTTTTCTTTGATGGCCACGATGATCTGAGACACAGGATTCAGCATCAGATTGTCCACCATGACCTGGAGACAAAAAAACAACAGATTTGATCATGATCGCAGTAGAGGTAAAATAAAAGGAAAAAGGGTGAAGCAGTTTCAGACCTCGTCTCTGCTCCGAGTTTGCTGCCTGTAGGTCGGTTCATGGTCACTGGAGCTCTGGTCAGGCTCCCGTGCAGATGCAGAACCTGGTGGGACTCTCTGGTAGTTTAATCCAGCCTCCGGAATATGATGAACCAGCTGCAACACAGACTTTAGAAGTTAGTGTTACGGCATAAGACAGAGAGGTGGATGCAAAAGGACAAATAGAGAGAATAATCAGCTTTAGTCAGCTGGTCAAATGTAAATTGCATTAATGTTTGATGTACCTGTTCGTGAGTGGTCACTGTGGAGCCGGGTGCACTGCCGTCCACTCCGGGGTTTTGTAGCTCACCATCTCCTGCCACGTCGTGGATCTCTCTGGCCAAGATAGCGAGGTCTTTAGCCAGGTCCTGACTCAACCTAACAGGGAGGGAACACATGTTAGGAAGATGGCTGAAGTCCTTTGTTCAGGAAACTAGAAACAGTGTACAGGTAAGAATGTGTGCCATTGCTGTAGTTTACTGTAAATCAGGATTAGGCACTCGAATTACTAATTTAATACAGTATCGGATCTATAGTCATCAGCCTTGGCCTCATTTATACTTTGGAAATTATATTAAATTTATCTACACCAGAAAAAAATAAACTCAGTTTGTGATTTTCCTTACCGTGCAATCTCAGCACTGTGGTTGGACCAGTTGTGAAGGGTGTCTCCCTCATGCTTCTCGTCCTCAGAATCTCTGCTGCGGGCTTTAGGACGCAAGGCGACCACCGGCTGAGGCTGAGGCCGAGGCCTGTACTGATTACGTGGGCTATGGGAAGCTGAGGAAGGTTGGGAGCGTTTGTGTTTAGGAGTGCTCTGATTTGAGTCGTACTCCTCATCTGAGGTAGAGGTATAGTCAGAGCCTTTCTGTCGCCTCCTGGAGCCTTGGCGTCGTGAATTGGTTTGAGTTACGGAGGATGAGGATAGAGGAGTAGTCGGGAAAGCAGGAGAGAGAAAAAGAGATGCCATGAAAGAATACAGGCGAGAAAAACCCCACCAAAAAACTCTATTAGATCACCAAAATCCTCCCCAGAACAAGAGACAGAAAAGTTGCTGTGGAAGAACTCATTTCTATATCTAAACTTCATCAGAAAGATCGATCAGGTTTTATTTATCATGTTCAAAATCATTTACAAATTGAAATGAGTACTCTACTTCCACAGTGCAGGAGCTAACCAATACCATGTGGAAAAGACCCTGTTGTGTAGCATAAAGCATTTCGTACATGGTTAGTATGGTCATCTTCATCGTGGCCACAGACTCTTCATAAATTACCAGAACCTTCATGAGAACACTGTGCAGAAGAAGGAAAATCTGATTTTATCTAAAAAAAACGAACACAAAGCAGTGTCGTGGGCGCACGGACTGAGTCGGCGTCTCCAGGCACACGTGCCATTTTGGTTCGACTATGCGCAGCAGCTTAAAGTGTAAAAGGGCTGCCTGAGGATGAGGTGTGGTGATTAATAAAACACTCTTAGCCGATCACATCGATGGTCTCAAAACAGCTGAGCCGATCACAGTGACGCATGAAGCTTCAAGGAGCAATTGCGTTGCTGTCTGGATTGTGCAGAGTGGCATGATGTGACATCAGCACAAATCTGCAGCCAGATGTGTGGCTCGCTTTGTCGTTTGGTTCATCAGCAACAAAAACGTCACTTTTGAATGCATCTACACACGGTGCCTGTGCGTACATGGTCATAGCTATTGTGAATCGGTGCTTGTTCAGCAGCTGATTAGTACAATGATGGTGAAAATAAAACAATAACAAAATCAGCAGCACTATTTTTATAATTCTGCAGTGTTTCAGGTTGCAAGTGGTTACATCAGGTCTTATGTGACAGAGCAGCGTTTGCTTTCGGATGCATTTCAAGAATAAAAAAAAAATGAAGAGTTAAAAATAATGTTGGACAGGCGGCTGTGACGCACAGGATTAAATGAGCTCAGGTGATATGACGTGTCTCACGTAAACTGGCAGAAAACAGAGTTACAACAGACCTGTCCTATATGTGCGGAGGTAATTTTGTAGCAGCCCGGTGTCATTTGTGTGTCATTTAATAAAAAGGTGGACAGTGCGTAATGCCACTGTTCCCTGATGGTGCACAATCAGAGGCTGCGGATGCATCAACATACACGTGTCCTGCTACCTTCAGATGGCTGCAGGGATTAAATGAACTTCAGGAGAAGATTTTCATATCTACAGTGTAAAGCAGCTGTGGACACCCAAAGAACAAATCACCCAGTAGTTTTGATGCTGACTTAAACATATCTATCTATTGATTGGAGAATGATTAATTAAAAAAGGCGAATGAAAATAGTCACACAGATGGGCGAGGTGAATTTGAACGTCAGGGTTCTGCTTGTGCTGGTCGTTGCACGGCCCCTGAATGTTAGTGTGATTGATGTAAGTGAAAGTCCCCAAACTACATTTGATGAGAAAAATAAACTGCATTTATAGAACCCAGGTGTTATTTCCTGAAACATACAGTATTTAAACTAAGTGCTATAAATGTATCAAACCAATTCACCACTGTGGTTGATTGATAGACCTTGTAATCGGGGTGTAATGAGGGGTAAACCCAAACAAACTTAGTTTTTCTACCTCTTTGAAACCAATCAAGGCACATTTTTTTTTTAATAAAAATGTATTTTATCAGTCAAAATGTTTTACACTCATTGAAACAGAGTGTTAGGTATTATACTCACTTGCCGTGCTGCTGGCATATTTGGCACTGCTTGAACGTGCACGAGTGACTGGTGTCTTGCTGAGCGCTGCCTTCTGTGGCCTTTCTACAGGCTTCTGCCCCGGAACAGAGGCCTTTCGAACGGAGCTGCTGCCGGACTCTGTGCTGCGGTTAGAAAATCCGGCGCTCCTGCCCGTCCACTGCGGAGTGGAGGAGGCCTCAGTGTCGCTGGGCGTGTTGAACGAGCTCGTCCGCTTGCGAGGCATCGCCAGCATATCCAGCCTGGAGAGTTTCTTGGTTTCCTGGGGTTGCTTAGTTGGGGCACTGCTGGCCTCCTGGGCCAGCCTGTCTGTCTCCGTGCCCTCGTTGTCTGAAGCTTCTCCTAGACGAGCCCGGCGGAGCATGGACGCTCTGGTGGGTCTTGGAGCTGATAAGCTATTGGCACGACCCAAGGCCTGGGACACTCTGGAGGCCTTACCATCCTCTTTCTGAAGGGGCACTGTGTATTTTTTGGAGGTTCGGTGGTTGTTTGACTCCTGATCAGAGTAAGGCAAACTTTGAGGATCATCACTTAGGTCTGTGGAGCCACGTTTCCCAACACTACGTCTCAGTCCAACCGGCCTCCTGACAGGCTCAGTCTTACTGTCCGCTCCCTGAGAGCGCCACTTTTCTGATTTACCTGACAGGTGAACCGAGTGCTGACTAGCTATACTAGCTGAAGACCTTTCCCTATGAAGGCCACTAAAAGAGGGTTTTTTAGTCAGTGCGTTGGGCCTGGTCTTGCTACTATGTTGGCTGACAGTACTGGAGGTATCTACATCAGACTCCCCAGAAAGAGAGTCCACTATTGGAGACGGTTTTATTTCTGGTTGTGCTGCTTGGAGTTTGGCCTCTAGAACAGCCAGAACATCCTCCGTCTCTTTGAGGTAAGAATGAGTGTCCTGACTGCCGACTCCCTGAAATGATTCGGGGTCTATGTCTCTCTGAACATGCTGGCTAGAGATGTTGGGCAATCTGGCATTGCTAGGTCGCTCCTTGGTGAAGCTCTCTTGTCTGATTAATGAAGAGCTCTCTCTGGACTCTGGACTCTGTCTCCCCTGGCCCAGAACAGGAGCAGACGAACTGGGTTTGACTATTCCAGAGTCCTGGTTACTTTTCGGTTTGGTCAGGGTGGCTGTTGAGAAAGTTTTGGTTGTGGGTTTTCTTTCGGCTTTAGGAGAGCTGGATTTTGAGTCTCCGTGTTCAAGTTTGGACGCATCCTCCTCTGACCCGATGTAGAATGACGTAGACTTGAATGGCAGTCTGTGTTTGCCCTCATTTTTCTTCTCTTCTGAGTCTGACAGTGGTTTCCTATTTTGCTCTATGATGGAACCGTCATCCGATTTGCTGGCGTCACTCAGGCTGTCAGGCTCTACGTCGTCCTGCACTGATAACCTGTGAAGGCCATCCTGAGGCCGGGGTCCCACCGAGCTACTCTCCTCTGCGTCAAACGTTGAATGCAGGTCACGATGAACATAAATGCCGGGAGTTGGAATGTCACTCTTCTCCCCTAGCGGTACCTGTGGTAGGATGCGCCGAGCTCTTGATCCATCAGATTCGGTGCTGTCGTGGTTCCGGCTGGGCGTGGCCTTGACGGCGACTGTGCCTCGCGCTGAAGGGAAACAGTTTTAATGCATATTAAGCACACATGCCGAAACTGAATATCATTCATATTCATCAGGGCGTCTCATTATCATTTCAAATAGACTCATGTCTCGTCAGGTGGCTTACCCCCTCCCGACAGCTCCATCTGGGAAGGAATGTCAAAGAGGCCAGACGACGGGCCAGATTCTGTGTAGCTGTCTGCCAAGCTTGCCCAGCAAGACATCCACTTAGGAGCCCCCTGAAACACAGCACAGAAAACATACAACTTACTCAATGTCTTTAAAATAGATGATTAGTCTAGTTGTTATATTTTAAAAAAAAATCTGATTTCCTTAGCTGGAAACACCTTCAGTAGGACAAACACCACAAGATATCACATATCAATCCATTTCATGAGTGAGTATGTAGTACGACTGTATATTTTTCCATTATATTTGGTTAGAGAGAAAACCCAAATGATGAAGAACCCAGAACCTGTGAGGAAAGATTAGGTAAATCTAGAAATCAAGAGAAAGAAAAGAAAAGAAACCCAAAGAAGGCAAATCAAGACAGCAACCCATACTGATTTGTGTGTTTCACTGACCCAGCATATTAATTTATTGACTTTAGAATTGGCGATAATATTCTTGATTATTTCATCCAACCACTAATGCCACCCCGAACAGGAAAGTTTACCTTTACCAGACTATGTCCCTGTTCTGGGGCTGGCCTCACCTCCCCACAGCTATTCTGCCTATGCTGCTCCCTGCTCTGAACAATATCAGGTCTAAATGCTGATGAGGTTTCTGCTTCACTCTCGTTGGTTCGCTCTGGGCTCACAAAAACGCCAAACACCTGTCAGGAACAGAGCAGTGCAAGTGGATAAGTGTAAGAGGAGAAAGTGGGACAGAGAGTGTCTTTGACTCATTCTGAGTTCAACTTTCTCCCAAGAGACACTGGTTAATTGCAAAGCTGACTTATTTCGCCTTATGGTATCTAGAATTTGTATATAAATTTAATTACAAAAAAACTTGCCTGGTCAATCTTGCTGCGTGCTTCTTCTAACTCCCTATCTTGAATATCTGTTTCGATGGTGTAGGTTCCTGCGTCGCTCAGAGTGTCCTCCTCTTCGTTTTTGGGGCCGACATTGACGCTCTTGACTTCCACACTCCGAGACACCGGCGGCATCACAGGTGCCTTGAGGGGAACAGGCTGGTGGATTGGAGAGGACGTTTGTGGCTGGTAGGGAGCATTGGATGGAGGCGGACTTGTCGGGGATACGACCATAGTCTGTGTTTTAGCTGCTGTTGGGGAACTACATGTATTTTTTTCCAAGCTGGCAGAAGAAGACTGCTTCGCTTGTTTGAGGAATTCAGCAGTAAATTCCTTGGCGAGTTTGGATCTCCGGCCCACACTGTTGAAGGGCTTTATAGACACAGGTGAAGATGTAGAGCGAGAGGAAAAGCCAGTGCTGATCCGGTCCTCTGTCTTCTCCCTTCGTAGAGAGCCAGCTCTTTGGGGACCTGTAGAGGCAGAGCTCTTTAGAGGGACGGTATATCGTTGGGTCGGGGGAGTGGAGCAGGCAGGAGACGGGACTTGTCTCTCCCCAGTGGGGCTTGTGCTTTTCCTTGTCTTCTCTAGTTGGACCCTGAGGCCTGAGGGCTCAGGTGGGGAAGTGTTATTGGTGAAGGACTGGGAGCGCTTTTTTCTTGAGTTATCATCAAAGAATTCAATTACAAAGGCCTGGTGAGGCTCAGTCTTGCCAAGACTGGACAAGGACTGAGACTCTGGTGGAGAGTAAGACATTGGCTCCTCAGAGTCAGGAGATGCAAAGCGCTGTGGTGGGGAGGCTCTGAGGGGTTGTGGAGATGCCCGGCACTCATTTCCATTGGTTACAGGATGCCCCAAACTACCATGATTGCTGTCTTCACTGTGGTTTGCTGAGGATGAAAAGGCAAGTTAGCTTAAGAACTGGCACATTATTGAGATCAAAGCTTTTGTATAAGTGACTCACCCTTGGTGATCTTCAGATGTGATGGGTCACTGTGTGTGCTATACATTTCTTCAGTGCGTGACCTCCTCCTCATCATGCTTGCATTGCTTTGGACCAGCCAATCAGCAACTTTGTTTTGTGCCGACATCACCTCAGTGGGTGTGGTGACAGCCTCTGTTGAAGGCAGCTTGCGCTGCTGGCGGAAAGAAAACTTGGTCACGTGGTCCTTGATCTTCATTTTACCTGGCGTGCATTCATCAAACTCGATGGTGAAGGAGGCGTGGCTTTGGACCACGGGAGGAGTGGAGGTGGAGGAGACACGCTGAGTGGGATCTGGAGTGTCCTTTGTGGGAACCTCGTGAACCTGCGACTCAGGTTTCTTGGCAGGTCGTGGCTGGGATTCCTTTGTTGGGATTTCAAAGTAGCTGGGCTCACGGCGGTAAGAGAAGATGGACTTGGCCTGACTGTCGGACAGAGAACCGTTGACCTCATACCTGGATACATCTTTAGCAGGCTCTGTTAGCAATGAGGTGGTGAGAGGATAGCACAGATACACAGCAAACATTAGTGACAGCTTTACGTACCGTCACATACGTAGTAATGAAATGACTGTGTAGAAAGAATATCATTGTCTTTGACAAACATCAGAGGCACACACAGTTAAGGAAACAGATTGAGATGATTGGGATGTCAGTCGCACAATCCCTGAAACTGAGACCAACAAAGATTCCAGCTGTTAGACTGAGAAAACAAATCCGCCAGTTGGTCTTTGGGTGCCAGTTGGATGTGGCCAAATATCACTTTGGGAGCTCAGAGTCCAGTGGAGGGTAGCTGAGCGGGAATAATCTGTTTCAGCCCAGGCAGCATGAGGCAAACAATCACCCTTCCTCCCCCCCTCCAGCAGCTTTGAGGGTCATAATCCATCACGAGGCAGACAGGCAGTGCCCAATGGCTTGGCATGGTATGGCCTGGCTAACAGTTCACAAATGGCGGCCAGAGACCTGCCTTGGGCTCAACACCATCCATCTCTCAGTGACCCACAAAGGGCATCAGATAGCAGTGGCACAGAAAAACATGTCATTACAAATTAGGGTCTAATAACTTGATGTGGGGAGATGTAATACAATTACAGCACACAAATACATTTTGTTTTAAAGATTTAAACACACTTCTTACATTAGTAAAATATAAAGACACTGACCTGGAGACTCTGGTGATTTTCCACCTCTGTTCTGCATTTTGTTGGCTGGATCCTCATCCTCCCCCCACCAGGACGGTTGGCCGTAGAGAGGAGTGGGCTTGGATATCGGAGAATCTGTGGCAGCTAACAGAGACACGCAAACACAGACAAACACACACCATTAGGCACATGGAGGAAAAAAGAAAGAGTCAAACAAAGATGTGATTTTATAAAGCCTCTTTATTTATAACGTCAAAAAGTTTATTCTGGTCACACGATAACACGATGTTGTGTCTGTGTTTTGACTTGCAACAACAAAAACGTTTCACAACACTGGAGCTCAGAAAGACACAGTGTTACAATACCCTTAGCCTTTGGGCTTTTTTTACAATTCCAACAAATTCCCATGACAGTGAGAGAGTAGTGAGAGTCAAACTGTAACACGCAAGCCACCAAAACATAATCCTTCCCGTGTGAAACGAGACAAAGCTTAATCTTCAAAGAAGAAGAATATACAATACAGGATATAGAATAAGAACTGTATCTGAAGTGAGGCTTCGTGTAGACACTGACACTCATTGTTTGCACAATGACGTCTGTATACAGGTGCAACACATGGAATGAAGGTTATTCCCGTCATGCTGCTTCTGAACTGGGGTGTTTAGCCGCTGATGTGCCAGTCCACACATGATGTGCCAACCAGTCTATATGCCACTAATCAGATCATCTAGATGCCGCTTGTCAGCCTGATACATAGGCGACACCAGCTCTCTGGATTTTAATGCGGAGGCTTCACAATCCTAAGCATCGACAGCACTTCGCCACTGTTGCCTGGGACACGCACAATAAGACATCAACATGGTGACGGGAGAAACAGAGGGGCATGTTACTAATTCCTTTCCCCTTAGCCAATCCTCCCATTTTAGCTAGAGAAAACACGAGTGAGTGTCACAACTGAAGTGGACTGAGCACAGTCCTGAAAATGTGGCTTTGTGAAAAGTTTTCAGCCAAATTAAACTTTTTTCTTTTGGAGGACTTGTCTAGACTAGTTCATTTTTTGGATCATCTTAGTAAGGAAACTTGGACAGCAGTAGGGAGCGAGTAGTAAATAATGAAAGCGAGCTGTTAGAAATGAGCCTAAGCATTATGGCATTTTAAAATCATGTAGTATTGATGTGTACTGTATCAGAAAACATGTGAACTATCCATGTCATGCTCCTTTAGAAAATACTAAATCGCCATGGGCCCTGGCAGAGTAAAGTAGGCCTGTGAGTCACAGACTGTACAAGTGAAGTGTCCTGCCCTGCAGACAGCTGGAGAATTGGACACACTCCACATCCTGTACAGCTGCAGGGGAAAACAAGCAAGAGCACACAGGAAAAAAACTGATACACAGCTCTCACAGCACTCTGTAAGTGACAGAACTGTACACAATCTGAAAAACATACATGATATCAAGGCCTCAAACTAATTCAGCCAAAGCAAATACATTTGTCTGAGTCTGTAACAAAATGCAGCTTTATTCTTACACGTGACTGTACATGTAGCGAGATAGCATGCACTAGTTTAGTTATCTCATTGGTGGACTGGGTCACAGCACGGGGCGAGGCTGCTGTCACACTGTCGGCAGTAACTGCACGGCCTCTAGTAAACACAGCTTCAGTGAGCATGTTCAACAAAGAGTGCAGTCACAGGTTTACTGTGGTAAGCTTACAGCTACAGGAGATACAACTGCACTCCCATCCGTGTCAGGAGACGAGACTCACTAAATGTTGTCTAAAGTTCGGCGGTTCAATGACTTATTTGTAAGGCACTCTGAGCCTTGTACTGGAAAAGTGCTATTTTAAGCAGCAGTTGTAGTTTTTCCCTCTAAGCTCGCAGGGCCGATTATGGAGCAGAAAGCACGAAAATTGCTAAATCAACAACAGATGGAATAGGTTTTGTCAGTGTGAATGAGCTTCATTCACAAAGTGCTTCTCGTGAACTGACAATTCTTTCACTGTTTCGCTGCTACCTTTACTGGTGCAACAGGATTTACTCAGTGCAGCTCAAGGCAGAGAGAGCTGACAGCGACTGGAAATATAGCCAGTGACAAATCCTCCCCCGGCCTCATGGACCAAAATGCCAACTTGGCACCAAAAAAAAAAAAAAAAAAAAAAGACATCTCTCTAATTCTTTAATTCTTCTACGACACGTGTTGAACCATCATCAGCGTGTTTGGCAGCAGCCCACCTCTTGTCAGCAGTCAGGCGTGGCCGACAGAGATAAGACTGCTTGTCCTTAACTCTTCACCCCTCAGCTTGTCGAGCAAGCTCTTACTCATGTAGACTTGTTCTGCCAACTCCGGGATGTCAAGATCAATTTCTTTACAGACACCATACTGTAGGATCGTAGCCTCAGTCTCTCAGCTCACATGGCAGCCTAACCTCACACCAGGGAAGCTCTTAATAAAAGAAGCCACGACTGTTTTGTTATGGAGACAGAAAGACTTCCTCTTCCTCGTGTGTGTGAACACGGTATTCAAATCCACTTCAGTCAGAACAGTTCCTCCCAAGCAAGAACAATTGACCTGTTTCTGTTATCATAAATCCTGCCGCCTTCCTGCTAATATCTGCTATGATGAACTGTATGTGGGCTGGGAGTGGTTTACCTGTGAGAGAGTGGGCTCTTCGCTCAGCCCTGTCCTGCAGTTTGATATTGGAAACGGAGTCTTTGCTCTTCTCGGAGCTCTGGAGCTGTTTTTCCTTCGCCTTGGCCTCCAGGGCTTTTATACTAAGCTGCAACTGGCTTGTGTACTTCTCATGCTGTACAAAGAGACAGGAGGGAAGCAGGATGTGAGAAACCTTCTGCCAACAATCAGATGTTAACTGTCCTCAGACATATACAGTGTAAGGAAGAATATCCACCGGGGACTTCTGCTAGATGTTGATCCAATTTCAAGCTGTTGACAATGGACACTACTTCTACGACTTCTTTTACTTTTTCTTCCGGTAGAAATGGATGTTTACAGACCGAATCACACATCATACATTATAAGTCTACGGCTTTTTGTGACTTTAGATGACTACACCACATTGTTTGTATGGAACGAGCCTTCAAACTGTGACATTTGGGAGCGTTATTATTTGCTGTGGGTGTAGCGAACAGTTAGCTGGATTTTGGTTATTAAAAAGGTGAGGCTGGAGGCTGCACATGGAAGAATTGTAAACATGACCTAGGGCAGGGAAGACACAAAAACAATGCAATGAAAATATTCAAGATAAACAAAAATACTGGACGTTGGCAATAAAAAAAAAAAAAATCAACTGAAAAGTTGCATATTGTTTAAATCCAATCCATTATTCAATTAACCTGTGCAACTACTGGCATTATCAGTAAAATGATTTCTTGGTTATGGTGCTTTACTGTTCGTTCCTTGTGTTTTTTTTATGTTCTGTCTGATAAAGAAGGAAAGATTTTAAAGAAAGTTTGCGATCAAGGTGAGCTCTATTAATTTGCGATACACGTTTGTAATCATTTCTAATATTTCAGGTAACAATTGAAAAAAATAAAAAACATCAACAGATTAAATCGATAATGAAAACAGATTGTGCTTTGTCTTTATCAAGAAGTATCCAGGGAAAGGATTTTTCCTTGGGCACATGCTGTCAGTATTACTTACTTTAAGCGCTTCCTCTGGGACTTTGTGTTGACTCTTCTCAAGGATATATACATGTGTATGTGCAGGAGGAGTTAAGAACACAGTGATATCTTTATTTTTGTATATATAAAAGTCTGCAGCTAGCACTCTGCCTGGTTTTCACTTTGTCTCCTAAGACCACAAAGCACCTTCTTCTACTGCTTGCAAGAAGGAGGAGGGGGAGAGATAAGCGGCAGAGACCTGTTGCAATTCAAACAAGCTCATATCTTCAGCGACCCACTCCTTGAAACATGCTAAAAATCACACGCAACATACTGTTCCTGGACATTCTTAAATGTCTCTGTACTCTACACAGCTTTCCTCCCCGTTATCTTAAGTAAGTTTTAGCATTCAGTGTTTTCTCCTCTGTCGCTGGGGTCAAAGGGTGCAGAGTGATTTTCTGTACACAGTTGACTATAATCTAAAACCCCTGACTGAAAAACCAGAGGAGATTAACATGCCGATGGAGCGAAAGACCACAGAGGGAAAATAAAATGAATGAAATGTAAAAAATTGTCAGGCAGCGCGGGCAGACAAGGACAGAAAGTCTGCATTACATGAACCAGACAAAATAAAGCCAAATGTGACAAACATTTGAATGAGTAATACAGAAAAAAAAGGATATCATAGCCAAAGCGAATGACATCAGAGAGCTTGAGGGTGATGTACGTCTGGTCTGGGATTCTTAGGTCGTTCACAAATGTCTGCGGGACAGAGAGAAACAACATCAGAACACTTTCACTGGTCATTAATGAAGTAAACGCGTTGACACCCAGGTGACAGACTAATTCCTCGTGGCACGCACTCGGACACTGTAAGGTGCTTTGCAAACGGCTCTTTTCCCCCCACTGAAAGTTAATCCACCAGCACATTAAAACTCTGATGAGATTATGTTGTTATGCAATTGCTGTCTTGGCTTTTGTAGAATGCTTAATGGCCAGGTGGAGGTGAAAACATGCAACGCTGCTTAAGTTTGCTGATCAATTAGCCCCATCGTCTCCCTAACAACCGGTGAGAACGTGGCCATCAAATTGCTGAATGTAAAAGAAAGATAATGCTGGAAGTGTGCAGAGGAGAGAATGAAGTGGCAGATCTTATTCTATACGGACTAAATGTGGATAATTGAGCCGAGCCATGCTGGACTTCAGTTACCGTTCTGCTCTGATTAGTTTGGCTGCAGATACCACGGCCAAAAGAAACACTCTCTGAGAACAATGAACAGTTTTCTCCCACTGCTCAACCCTGGATTTCACTGGGATAATGGTGCAATGAAGTGGCAACAGAGCAGTGAAGAAAGGGGAGGGGGAGGCTACAGAGGGAGATAGAAAGAATGGGAAAAAAAAAAAAACAGGGGTCCAGGCCAGCAGGAAATCCAGTCTCCTGATTACCACTGTTCTACCAACCGTCCCCCTCTCTGGCACACAGAGAGAGGTATTTTGTGCTCTGGGAATTGTTCTGGACTTGAGACTGGAGCCTTCAGGGAGCCCAGGGGCTGGCTCTTTTATCACTCGGAGGGGGCTGAGGTAGGTAGCCTGACACTAGAGATGGACTCGCTCACCCCGTTCAAGCTGCCCAGGTCCTTCACCATGTGCTCGTCTGTGTTTTTGTCGTAGTTGATCACGGCGTGCTGTTTGTCCACACTGCGAGACTGCAACAGAAGGAAAGCAAGAGTCAACAGATCCGAAACTATTAGCTGACTGACAGAAAATTAACCTTGAACTACTTTGATGATTGATTGATTTTTTCTGTCACATGCAAAAAAAACACATGACAGATTTCTCTTTTGAGTTTTGGACTGTTGTTTGGACAAAAGAAAGACCTATGAATACTTCAGGAATGAGCAGAAAGGGAAATGTTTTAAGAGCTGCTGGATTTTTAAAGGTCTTAAATGTTCCACTAACAGCTGGTCCACATCTACTAAACTCTTCCTGCATAGCTCGAGCTCAAAGTTGTCCAAATTGTCGACTACGTGCCATTGACCAGAAAAAAAAAGAAGAAAATGTGCTCACAACAACGAAACATTCTTTCATCAATTATGTGCAAACTGTACAAGTGACTCAGACTGAACGCTCTTCTCTGCTCATTAGGCTCTCTGGGCCTCCTCATCACAAAAATCACAATGACTGACAGTGACTGCCAAACTCATTCGCAGAATTACCACTGTCCATTTACAGGAGCTGTCACACACTCTTCCACATCACCTACTAACTGGGATAAACAGCACTCAGACAGATGCTGGATGTACTCTCTGTGTGGGCCTATTCCAAATAACTTATTATACAGACTGTACTGCATGCAAGCAGCCAGTCAACCCGTTTACAGTCTTGATTCGGTTAACTACGCAGCAGCAAGAAATCCACATTCCTTATTCGATGACCTTTAGCTTCACTTGGCCCCCTTTAATCACAGAGAAGTGTTTGCTCTATCACTTGGAAACAATAACTACCCCAAATGCAGTCATTATTATTGAAGGAGGCATATCGTCAAAGTACTGGCTGTGGAGATAGAGACATTGATCAGACAACAGTTGTCTTGGAAAGTCCAAACATTCAAGTCGAGCCCTTCAGCTATGCTACTTGATCTCACTTCACTTGCACTCAATCTCTGCTTTTCATGCCAAACAGGATTCTCATGTTACAGACAAACTGCGGTTTGAATGGTGAGGGGGGGAGAAAAAAATGCTACAAAACAGAAAAATCAGATGATTAAAGAGTTAAAGAGACAATTTAGAGCAGAAACCGACTGTGCGCCAAGTCAGGAAGCAGTCATGAGCACTTAAGCAGAGCGATAGAAACGTCTGCATCATTTCAGGCTGAGGAGAAGCTGAGGTTTTTTTTTTTTTTCTTCCCCCACCTCGATCTGGCGACGCCTAAATGTGGACATGAGAAACTTTTCAATCTAACCGACCTCTGTGGTTGGCACAGCTTTTCTGAGCATAACGCAGCGACTTGGGAAAGTATAAACACAACTGCTTCTGAGGCAACATTCCTCTTTCACTGGTCTAAATACAGAGTGAGGAGAAAATGGGAGGGAGAGTATTACACACACACACAAAAACCCCAACAACAAACCCACAAAGAAATGTGTTGATGGCAAACGCTGCATGGAAAAACAAAACAGTGGAATGCGTTCTCTGTGTTTTAAGTCATTGTTTGAAAGGCTGTCAGGGGCGACACACACACACACACACACACACACACACACACACACACCCACACACACACACGATGAGCCTCCCGACCGGCGTTTCACATATATACGTGACTAGCTGTCGTGTCGGACTAAAGCCCGAAAGCGGGCAGACACACTCCTCCATCGGCCGTGTTCTCACCTGAAGCATCAGCTCGCAATCGTCCCGGCCGACAAATATCATCTCCCGTGGCAACCGGTGGCGTGTGCCAGAGCTGCTGACCAGGAACCATGACGTCACACTCATGTTGGGGCCGCGAGTCAGGATCTTCTTAGCATTCTGGGGGGAAAAGAAAAGCATCAAGTATTTTGGCATCTTCTGGACGTAAAACTTGCAAAGTGAATTTTCTCTGTTGCAAATCAGGGCGGCGTTACCTGCTTGGAAAACTAACCGAAGCTCTAAAATTCGTTCCCTCTGCAATCTGTAGTCTATCACTGTTGGTGTATGTTTTTATCTGCTTTTTATTGTTTTTATCTTGTCCTCTTTGCAGTTTTTATTCATCAACTATTCACTGACACGTCCACGTTTACCTCCCTTGTGTCGTTTATCTGTACGCTTTTGAGTTTGTGTGCGTGTAAAGCTGCTCCAGGAAAGTTGTTTTGAATTTAAATTTGAAGCACCAACAAAAACAAAATGACAGGGAGGATCATTTCAGTCAAAGAAACCTGAGAGCTGAATGAATGAATGAATGAATGAATGAATGAGGCATTCAGGTAGGTATGATCAAAATTCAATACCTGTGTGCCTGAACAATGTCAGGTGTCCTATATATAAATATAGAAATATAAAGCATGCTTCAGTGTGGAGATAAGTGAGTGGAGAAGTTGTCACCTTACCTAAGTTAGACCTGTTTTTCCAAACAGAACCGGTCGGGCTGTGCTACTGTTAAAATAATGTAATTAAAATAACCACATTTTATGTGTGTGTGTGTGTGTGTGTGTGTGTGTGTGTGTGTGTGTGTGTGTGTGTCGTGAGTCAGCCAGGTTAAAGTCAGCCAGGTTTTAATGAGTCAACACAGAACATTCAGTATGCAGATCAGCTCATTAAATTAATTAAAGCAGATATAAAAACTATTTTAATTTTAATGTTTAATCACACGAACCTGTTGCAGAGCGGCGCCTGTGAGTAACGTTAGCTACGTTCCTGTTGCAGAGCGGCGCCTGTGAGTAACGTTAGCTACGTTCACTTCCTGTAACCTTGGCTACGTAAACATGATCAGCACAAGAAATATCAGCAACCAAATGTGTTTTTAAAAATAATTACAGCATATTAAATGTCTCTAATGACAGCGTTAGTGTTGTCTAAAGGTTGTGTTTGTGTGTTTGAGTCGCTGACACCGAGCTAACGTCAGTGAGCCTCCGGTTTGGAAACAAACTGTTTCCAACGGTCGGCTCCCAAAACAACGTACGCACCTTAACCGTCCTGTCCGTCGTACTCCCGAGTGAAGCCAGTGTCCAACGACCCCGCACAAAGCACAAGAGGTGATAGTCGATGTGTACGACGAGACCTACTACAGGTGTGACACTGGCACAGGTAAATGTCGAGCACACCCTCTTCTTCCTCTCGGGAATGACACCCGGCCGAAACTCTCCTCCAACGCCTGCTCCTGTGCCGACACGGTGACGTCGCCTGACAAGTCCCATCAGAGCTTTATGAGCCTGGAGGTGGAGGGAGAGCAGAGGAGGTCTCACTCTGTCTCACAAACACTCACGGTGGCGGGGTACGCCTACAGTTATTAGCATTAGGGATTGTAACCATACACTCAACTCACGACTCGATACGATTTTTTTGTCACGATACGATTTTTTTTTTTTATCAAAATGAGCTACAGACAAATTATGTATATAAACTCTCAAACAGTTTGTTCTCTTATAAATAAGTGCAACTTACATGGTCATCTTAAACGACAAAATACATGACAAATATCTCCTTTCTTTAGAAACAATCTCACAAGTAAACTGGTGTTAACTGGTGTAATGTGCAATTTCCGCTCACGAGGTGGCATAATGTTACTTTGCTTCTCACTGTGGTGGCGGCTGATATGCTGCTGCATGTTGCTCGTGTTGCCACTATATGTTAGCAGTCTCTTGCAATATTTACATTTCCACGGTTGTATTTGTGTATATAGGAAATCCAAAATGCCGCCACACAGGTGATTTAAAACTGCTCGGTGCATCCTCTATTTCAAAGCTATTTTCTACTGTCTCCATGTCTTCCCTTGTTCTGTGCTCCGTACCTACGTCACTTGACGTCTGATGTTGAACAAATGAATCACCAACCAGTAAATTTTTTTAA